>NC_081185.1:32440271-32683725 GCF_029867415.1 Vicia villosa | reverse complement strand
AACCAAATCATATTTATTATAGTTTGGAAGACTAGCGGTTGTTTACCGGAAATCACCGTAAACAATATGTAAGAATAAGATTTGTTCATGCAATAAGTCTCTATGTTTTGATGATAACAATGCATATATTTTGTATGTAACAATTTAGTCTCTAATATTTTTCTTGATTGTGCAAATATTGTGTTTAAGGAGATTCTGGATTGCTGTCCGAGAGGAATCATCAGAAACAAGCAAGGCAACTCAGAAATACTATTTGCAGCTAAATTTGAAGAAACGTCAAGAGTTCTGAAGAATACTGAATGTTCATCAGAAGAAGAGTTACTGTGTGTTTCTCAACAAAAGGATTCAAAGTCAGAATCATTGCTCCAAATTCATAAATCAGCATACAAGATTGAGCTTTCAAGCCAAAATCAGAAGTTGAGATTTGTTCATCAGAAAAGTTGTTGCTTCCAATTCTGAAGACAAAGTCAAAGATTCTGAATAAAAGATATGATACATCAAAGGTCAAGCCAAGAATACAAAGATCAGACTCAAGGATGTACTGAAGATCCAAGGGCAAGATCCAAGAATCAGAAGCGCTCTCATACATGGAAGAACATGTATTTAGATTGGGTGTTGCCAATGCATCTGGAAAACAGTGTTCCAATTCTTCGAGGATTCTGAAACAAAATATGGACAAGCTACATCATCACAAGAAAACTCCAAATCAGATGTCAAGGATTGTTTTTCAGAAAAGTTGTTGCTATCAGTTTTGATAAACGAGACTATGACTCTCATGGGATAATGATTCTACTCTTCACTCAAAGTAGTTTCTGAGCTACACATCAAAATCATTATCAGGAAGACGAAGACAAGTTTATCTCCTCCAAGCTTACTACTTGAAAAGCATAAGTACCTCATTTGAGGATAAGATCAAAGAACTTAATCAATAAAAAATAGTACAACAGTACATCACATATTCCACTATAATCCAGTACGCGTACTATTTCTCAGAAGTTGTCTCCCATCAACCTACAACGTATAAAGGAAAGAAATATCCACAGCAGAGCTTGATTATATCCATTGAGAACTAGCCGTTGGAAATCAAAAGACCTTCTTAACCTTCAATGTCTCTTTTGAGAACTATATAAGAAGATCAAATCATCCAACAAAGGTTGACGACATTGGCAATGCCTATGTTGTTCATATCACATCTATTGATTCAAATGAATATGATGTAACTTTTGATGTCGTTGGTATCACTATTTATAATATTACCATAAATGTCAAGGTTTATGTTCATAGTGCTATAACGACATTTATCCATTCTGAATCTCTCTAATATTTTATTTATATATCCTTTCTGAGACAATCCCAATAATCCTTGTGATTTATTACGAAATATCTCTATTCCTATCACATATGATGCCTCACCCATATCCTTCATTTCAAATTTATTGGAGAGAAACTTCTTTACATCATGTAACAAAGCAAAATCATTGGCAGCAAGTAAAATATCATCAACATATAAAACTAAAATTATGAATTTGCTCCCACTGACCTTCATATAGATACACCGATCTACGGTGTTCTCTACAAAACCGTATGAAAAAATAGTATTGTTAAATTTAAGATACCATTGTCTGGAAGCTTTCTTTAGTCCATATATTGACTTCTTTAATTTACACACTAAATCTTCTTTTCCTGTAGTAACAAAACCTTCAGGTTGAGCCATATACACTTCTTCCTCTAGGTCACCATTTAGAAAGGCGGTCTTCACATCCATTTGGTGAAGCTCTAAGTCGTAATGAGCCACCAAAGCCAAAACAATTCTCAAAGAGTCCTTCTTTGAAACAGGAGAAAAGGTTTCTTTGTAATCAACACCATCTTTTTGAGTGAAACCTTTGGAAACAAGTCTACCTTTATATCTTTCAATATTGCCTTTCGAGCCTCATTTGGTTTTAAAGACCCATTTACAACCAACCCATTTTGAACCTTTAGGCAACTCAACTAGATCCCATACATTATTGTCTCCCATTGATTTTAACTCTTCTTTCATAGCATTGAGCCAATTTTCAGAAGTGTCACTTTCCATGGCTTGTTTAAATGAGACTGGATCTTCATCAATGCTCAAGTCACATTCATGTTCAAGTGAATAAATAACATAATCATTTGAAATAGCTGGTCTTATTTGCCTTTCAGAACTTCTTACTGCTATTTGTTGTGTTTCTTCAATCACTTGTTCTTTCTCATTAGTGAGTTGTACATTGTCAACCTGTTCATAAACTATATCTTCATTTTGTGGGTTTTGAATATTAATTTGTCGTCTATGTGTGTTGTATGAAAGTACCACAACCACGGGGATAACAACCTGAAAAGATTCTTTAGGTGAAGAGGGTTATCCACGAGTCTCCATAATATCTACTTTACGTGATTTCTCACTCCCACTGAACTGGCCATTTTCAATAAATCGAGCATTACCAGACTCAATTATTCTCGTACTACGATCAGGACAATAAAATCTATACCCTTTTGATTTTTCAGGATACCTAATGAAAAAACCACTAACGGTTCTTGCATCAATCTTCTTTTCATGTGGATTATACACCCTTACTTCAGCTTGGCATCCCCAAATATGAAGATGCCTTAAACTAGGTTTCCTTCCTGTCCATAGTTCATAAGGAGTCTTAGGAACTGCCTTGCTAGGAATCCTATTAATCAAATACGCAGCGGTCCTTAATGTGTAGGTCCACAATGATAACGATACATTACTATAATTTAACATTGACCTAACCATATTCATGAGAGTACGATTGCGCCTCTCAGCCACACCATTTTGTTGTGGTGTGCCAGGCATAATATATTGGGCACATATTCCCCGAATTTCGAGGAACTTTGCAAATGGGCCTGGACATTGTCCTTTCTCATTATATTTTCCATAATACTCACCACCTCTATCAGACCTCACTATCTTCACTTTTCTTTCTAATTGCTTTTCCACCTCATCAATGAATACTTTTAGCATGTCCACTGATTGAGATTTTTCATACAATAAATACAAGTAACAATAACGTGAGAAGTCGTCAATAAAAGTGATAAAACACTTTTCTCCTCCCCAAGAAGGGACATCAAAGGGACCACAAATATCAGTGTGTATCAATTCAAGAAGTTCACTTCTTCTTGTAGACGAATTCTTAGATATTTGTTTGGAATGTTTTCCTTTAATGGAATCCAAACATATATTCCAGTCACCAAAATCTAATTGAGGTAATATTTCACCTTTCATTAACCTTGTTACTCTTTCTTTAGATATGTGACCTAATCTTTGATGCCACAAATAAGCAGAAGTCTCATTATTTGTACTTCGCTTACTACCAACAACATGTTCAATATTAAACAGAGATTCTTTAAAATTATGATCAAGATTAAAACGATATAAACAAAATACCAGAACCATAATTGTATGAATCTTTAAACAATGTAAATACACCATTTCCAATCCTAAAATTAAAATTCAATCCATCTAACTTTGCAACAGAAACTAAATTCCTAGCACATCCAGGTACATAAAGATAACTTTTCAGATCTATATGATATCCAATATCTAAGACCAATCTATATGTTCCTATTCCCTCTATTCGTGCCTTCATTTTGTTTGCCATATAAAGAAACTTTTCACTTCCTTTTATGGTTTGGTTCGAAAGGAATCCCTGCATAATATATGACACATGAGTAGTCGCACCCGAATCAAGTCACCAAGTATTATTTGGTACTTCAATAAGATTTCATTCGAAATTTATGGAAACATAAAACATACCTTTCTTTTCGAACCACATCTTTCTCTTAGGACAATCCTTCTTGAATTGTTCGTTCTCCTTACAGAAATAGCACTTATTTTCCTTTTGGACTCCGCCCTCATTAACCTTTAAAGGAGCTTTGCCCTTTTTCTTGTCCTTCTTGTCGGGCTTGACCTTACTGCAAATGGCTCCATCGTGAGTCGTCACAAGAAAACTCCAAATCAGATGTCAAGGATTGTTTTTCAGAAAAGTTGTTGCTATCAGTTTTGATAAACGAGACTATGACTCTCATGGGATAATGATTCTACTCTTCACTCAAAGTAGTTTCTGAGCTACACATCAAAATCATTATCAGGAAGACGAAGACAAGTTTATCTCCTCCAAGCTTACTACTTGAAAAGCATAAGTACCTCATTTGAGGATAAGATCAAAGAACTTAATCAATAAAAAATAGTACAACAGTACATCACATATTCCACTATAATCCAGTATGCGTACTATTTCTCAGAAGCTGTCTCCCATCAACCTACAACGTATCAAGCTACAAGACAAAGGAAAGTAATATCCACAACAAAGCTTGATTATATCCGTTGAGAACTAGCCGTTGGAAATCCAAAGACCTTCTTAACCTTCAACGTCTCTTTTGAGAACTATATAAGAAGATCAAATCATCCAACAAAGGTTAACGACATTGGCAACGCCTATGTTGTTCATATCACATCTATTGATTCAAATGAATATGATGTAGCTTTTGATGTCATTGGTATTACTACTTATAATATTACCATAAATGTCAAGGTTTATGTTCATACTGCTATAACAGTTGTTGTTGTTGTTGTTGTTGCTGTTGTTAATTGTGATTTGGTTTGAAAGGGAACTCAACCAACACAGATTAACATGAACAAACTGATGAAGAAAATGACTATGCTTACAAGCTGATATCAGAAGCATATGTCAAAGAAGAGAAGCTGAAGCACATGCAAATTCAACATGCAACTAGGCCAATTAGTTGATGCTAATGCCTAAGTTGATATGTAGAAGCTGATCAGAAGATGAAGAAGATGATTCTACAAGATGCTACTCAACTTCAACCATATACATCTTGATAGAAATCAGAAGAAGCAAGGAGTTGTTGCTTGAAACTTGCTCAACAAAGAAGATGGGGAAGAAGACCGCTACAAGATGCTACCCAACTTTCTATCATACACATCTTTGTAGACCAATGTAACGAACACTAGAGTTTTGCTCGTATAGTGTTTTAGGTCTAGGATTCTTCATGTAAATTGTTTTAACATAAGAGTTGTTGCTCGGATCTATGTTAAAAAATATGTTCTTAATTTAGTGTTTACATCCATCTTGTGTAGAAGCATTATATTTTAAGCAATTCCTAATCAAAGGTTATTTGATTGTACCTTGAGAGACTGGGTGAAGGTCAGAAGCTCGAGAAGACAGTGGCTGCAATCATTATGGGAAATCCTCTTAGAAGACCTAGTGAAGGTCAGAAGTCTAAAAGGGTCAATGAATGTTATATCTGTAGATCATATCACCGAACATGTCATTGTTGGTTAGTCACAAGCGGTTGCTTGTGCAGGTGTTAGTCACAGGGGTTGCCTGTGTAAGTGTGTTAGTCACAAGAAGTTGCTTGTGTAGATGTCAATGAATGTTATACCTGTTAACTCAAATCACTGAACATGTCGTTGGATGTTAGCCACCGGATATTGCCCATGCATTGTAGTTAGTCACAAGGGTGTCTGTGCAAGGATGTTAGTCACTGACTGTTGCCCGTGCAATTGTAATTAGTTTGGTTATAGTGGATTAAGACCTTGAGTTCAAGGCGAAATCATCTCGGAAGGGTGGATTGGATAAGCTTGAGAATTTCTCAAGTGAAACAGGATATATCTGGTGTTATTTACTTCTGTATATTGTCTTCAAGATTATCAGAAGCTCTAAGAAGACTTTGGTTTCAAATAAGGTTGAATACTTTTGAGAAACGCTAAACTTCTAATAAGTAAGAGCTTAATGCTTCTGATAAACAACAATCAATTAAGCTCCCGTGCAAGAGTTTTAAGAAAGGGAAATTATTGAAAACCCAATTCAAACCCCCTCTTCCTTGTGTTTTTCTCTACCTTCAATATATGTATTCTTATAGTCGAACGACATGTATGTATGCTTCTAGTCAAAAATGGACTTGTCAAATGGTAGAAAAAACAGGTTTCATGGTGGCTTGGTCGACTCCACCTACTAGGGGTACTATGAGCCTTCAACCTTCAAAAAAAGGACTTAGAAAAAAATTATGTTGTTTCTGATTGTTTGGAGCTTGGTTGATCGAAGCCTTCAAGTGGATAAGGACAAACAGTTTTTTCCAGGACACGTGGAGATGTATCGGGTGAAGGCATGCATGAGTTGGAGACGTGACATTTGTAGATTAATTGACTATTATTGACGGTTATTATTAGGATCTCTATATAAGCAGATTTCTTTTTTAGTTTTAGGGGTCTGGAAGTTTTATATTCCTTATATAAACTCAAAGTATCCAAGTTATAGAGAGAAAATAGTGTTACTTTAACAATGTATGTTTGCGTTACATAAATTTCAAGTATTTTACTTTTATTTCAAAGTTTACATTCTTTATGCTTTCCTTTATCTTTGAATCTTCCTTTGACCTTCATTTTTCACTTTTTTAGAATTCAATTTACATTAACTTAACACACAAAAATCCAAAAAAACTTTGGCACGTTGTCCTAGGATCACTAGTCAGTTTTGCAAATAACCTTTAAGAAAGAGACTAGATATTGTTTACAAAAATCAATGGTAAGCAGTCCCATCGAAGACTTTACGTCCATGGATTCTATGGCTGAGTAAGAGTACGCATCACATGACGCTTGTGACGTAGAGGAGAAACAAAGGCTTAGGAGAAACTGTTATGGGTCGCCCACATGGCCCAAGGAAACGGCCCAATAATGAAGCAACATAACATTAAGTGATGAATAGGAAATGCCCCGCACATTTGCCTTGATAACCATCTAGATCCATGTGATGGCAAACCACAAGCCACGCCTCACCACACGTTTTTTGTTGTCAACCTCTTCTTCTATTTATAAAAGAAATCACGTCATTTCTCAAGTATTCAAATTATTTCTCATACATAACTATTTTTCACTCTCATACTGACTTGGACATTGGAGTGCTAACCTTGCAGATCATCTCCCTCTCCACTACATTTAAAGCTCAAAACCGTCACACTAAACTCTTCATTCTTACTTACCGATCAACTTTAGTTCCACTACGAAACATCATTTATTAATATTGCAAGTGTCACATTCACCTCTATTGGTCCATTAATTTCATAATAATGAAATGTACTCCACATAATTCTTACAACATTCTTCGTCTTAAGCTCAATCTTACGAAACCTTATTTTCCCATCAAAGTCAATTATAGTTGAACGGTAAACAACCTTAACTACTTCTCTATTCTCACCATCGTGTAAGATATTTTCGAGTTTGAATTTCATTAGTGGTATTCTCAATAACCCAAAATTCAAATGGAGGGCTATACAAATGTAAGATAAAAATATTAATAACTTCTTATAAATAATTCTCTAATATTACAAGAAGCATGTTTATACAAATTTCAAATCATTGTCGACCATAAAAAAATGTGTATTTTATTTTTACGGATTCATGGAGCATTTTTTTTAAAATGTGTGCAAAGTAAATTATGAGGAATCAGGGTAACTTTGACGGTGCCTAATAAATTGGTCATCCATCTGTGGTCACCCAACTTATGGTGTTGTTGTAACTGCGCCCCAAATTGATTAGTTTCACCTTTTAGCCTTACATGGATTGGTTTGTCTAGTCATTCAATTTCTCATCATTTGGTATCCCTACATACTTCTTGAGAAACTCAAAGGTTCCATCCAGTATACAATCCCTTATTACTCCTATTTCAAAATTTCTTAAAATCATCAAATAAAATTATTACTACCAATTTCAAGAAAAATAAGAAAATTTTCTATTTATTATGAACTTCCTTTCCTTATGCAATTAGATCTAGAACAAGTTGAAAACTGCAAGTAATTTTGCTACACCAAATACAACATTTTTGCACAATTAAGAACCTATTTTTGCTTTAGCAAACAAGGCTTTATGATAACATAAGAAGACAATTCAATAACACCAAAGTGTTGTTAAAGAGAATGAAAAAAATAAAAACATACCAAAAATAAACAAGAGATCAATTAAGCAATTTTTGAAAGAGATAGCTCTTTTCCAAGGTAGTTGAGTGAAGAAGGATTAACTTGCATGAACAAGTAGTTTCCAGCAAAAAGATCACCAAAATGAACATGTCCATCTTTAAATCTTTTCATAACTTTAGCACATGAAACTCTCATGGAAGAAACCACTTTTGCTTTCTTCCTCCAAAGTCTTCTCAAGCTTGGTATTTTCACCTTGAATCTCCTCCTCAAAGGAATCTTTCTAAACCTAATAAAATTCCTTGGTCTCTGAATGGTGGTGGTGGTTCTCTCCCTTTCATCATCTGACCCAACTTCATGTCTTAGCTTTTGGTAACCAAGTTTGTTAACAGACATCATTTGAATGGAAGACATGGTTTTCAACTATTTGAAGAAAATAAGAAAGAAATTTTTTTACATAAGAGAAAATCAAAGAAAAGAAACCTAACTTGTCTCTCTTAATGAGTTTTGTGAGATTTGTAATGTGATCTTGTTAAGTTTGATGGATTGGAATGGAGAGGTGAGTATGAAGAAGTTGTTGAGTGTAATAAATGCAAGATGAGGAGGTTGTTGAGTAATGAGTGTTAAATATTTTTACATTTTCTTAAATTGAAGAGTTTTATTTATTTCACTTTTCAGTTATGTACCTATCTAGTTAGGAAGGTTCGTTATGTCTTAATGAGCAAGTCTATTTTATTTCTTTATTTGTGGCACTAGAAATACTTACTTCATTGTTTTTTATTCAAGATAATGCAAACATTTTGTCAAAAAAGATTGTACATAAATGAGAAAGATGACTTTACTAAAACACCTCTTTTCTTACTAAAATACATTTCTTTTTGGTTGTTAGGTAAAATGTCTGATTAAATGTATAGTTAGCTGAGAAATAGTTTAACACAAGTCAGAAATTAAAATATGGAGGATATATTGAGACTGATGGCATATTTATTAATTTACAAAAATGTTCTGAAATTGTTTCAACGACAAAATTGTACAGAATTAAATACAAAATTTTGGAAGTGATAAGAACGTAGTTAGGTGGGAAGGTATTATTAATGTTAGAGGATTAATATCAATGAAATTGGTCGACATTTTGTACCTCGGTTAGAAAAAGTAGTAAAATAATTTCGAGTGAAAATTTAATTTAATTTTTAAAATATTAAACATAATTTTTAATATTCTTAAATCACTTTTCTCTATTCTTCTCCCGTAGATATGTGGTTTTGTATTTGTTTTTTTAAGTAATCACCCTCTTTATATTGAGTGGTATTAGTTAGGGGTGGCAGGGACATGTTCGCCCCGTTTAGACCTATCCTGTAAAAATTCGTAAAAAACTTGGAGAGTTTGTAACCACAAGGTTAGTGAATTATTGAGTAATTGAGTGTGGAGAAGGAGAGAGTGAGAGATAATAATTGAGGGTGAAAATATTTGTATTAATTCATTCACAAGATACCATAAAGGTATTAATTCATTTACATGATGAGGTACAGTTATCAAACAACATAAAAACTAAAAACTCCAAGGTGTAACCGGTTGACATATTATGTCAACCGGTTGCACTTTGCTATTGACTTCAGTTTTAAACTAAAAAGCTCTAGGTGCAATCGATTGACATATTATGTCAACTGATTGCACTTTGCTATTGTAAGTTTTGTTTGACAATTTACATGGAGTGTAATCGGTTACACTTATATGTCAATCGGTCAAATGCGCATGAATTACTCTTTTCTCTTAACACCCCACCTTAATTCATGTACTCCAAGTCTTTCATGCCCATGTGCTTCTTCAATCTCTTGAACACTTCAATTGCGACTTCTTTGGCCAGCAAATCGACCACTTGGTCTTCACTTCTACAATACCCCAATTTCAACCTTCCTTCACTAAAAAGTTCTCTCAAGTAGTGAAACTTCATATCAACATTCTTGCTTCTCCTATGTTCAATGGGGTTCTTAGCAAGGTTTATAGCGGAAACATTATCAACCATGAACGTTACAACATCACCTTTTTTCGCATCCCAACTTTTTCAACAGATTTATCAACCACACGGCTTGGCTCGCACACAACGAATCGACAATGTACTCGACCTCACAAGAAGAGAGTGTAACTATTTGATCCTTCTTCGTGAATGATAGAAAAACACTTAGAAAGGGGGGGTTTGAATAAGTGTAGTATCTAAACTTGTAAAATAAAAACAACTTGCACAATTATTTTTATCCTGGTTCGTTGTTAACTAAACTACTCCAGTTCACCCTTATCAGGTGATTTACCTCAACTGAGGATTTAATCCACTAATCACACGAGATTACAATGGTTTTCCACTTAGACACTGCTAAGTCTTCTAGAGTCTTCTAATCACAACCTGATAACTCTAGGAACAATCTGCTTAGATACCCTCTAAGACTTTTCTAGAGTATTCTGATCTAACTGATCACTCTAGTCCTTTACAACTTAATGTAAACAAATTCTAAGAGTATTACAATGCTTCTTAAAAACGATAATCACAACTGTGATATTTCTCTTACAGTTTAAAGCTTACTCTCACTATATTATTACAACAGCAATAAGTGAGGTTGAAGATGAAGTTGGAGAGCTTTCAAAATGAACAGCGTTTCAGCAAAGTTTTTGTTAAGAGTTGTATGCAGTTTCGTTAACCTTTGCTTCTCTTCAGAACTTCATTTTATAGGCGCATGAGAAGATGACCGTTGGGAGCATTTAATGCTTTGCGTATTCCGTACAGCATTGCATTTAATGTTTCACACTTTTGTCAACTACCTCGAGCCTTGCTTTTGCTGTGACTACTGACGTTGCCGTTAATAGCTTCTGACGTTCCTTTTGTCAGTCAGCGTAGCCTGCCATCTTGTACTTGATTCTGATTGATCTTTTGTAGATACAACGTTTGAATATCATCAGAGTACAAACAACTTGGTGCATAAGCATCTTCTGATCTTCTGACCTTGAAGTGCTTCTGAGCGGGATACCATTACTTCAGTGCTTCTGCTTCTGAACTCCAGTCCTTCTGATGCTTCCATAGACCATGTTCTGATTCTGCTTGACCATCTTCTGATGTCTTGCTAGACCATGTTCTGATGTTGCATGTTGAACCTTCAGAGTCAAAGCTTCTGAGCGCTGATTTGTGCATACTCTTTATATATTTCCTGAAAAGGAAATTGCATTGGATTAGAGTACCACATTATCTTAAGCAAAATTCATATACATTGTTATCATCAAAACTAAGATAATTTGATCAGAACAATTCTTGTTCTAACAATCTCCCCCTTTTTGATGATGACAAAAACATATATAAATGATATGAATTTGCAATCAGAATAACAGACGGCAAAAGACAATTACACATTTATAGCAATAGCATATAAACATAATGTGTGAATGTGTCTCCCCCTGAGATTAACAATCTTCCCCTGAGATAAATAATCTCCCCCTGAAATAAATACTAGAAGAAATTTTGCATAAAGAACTTCCCTGAGTATCTTCTATTTCAGTTGAGACGATCACACATGCTTAGATCTTCAGAATATTCACAGCTTCTGCTTCTTGCTTCCAGAGGACAGCTTCAGAGCTTGAATTTCTTCTTGAATCATTTCATGCTAGATTGTATCAGAACATTGTTGAATGTACCAGAGCATCATCAGAGCATCTTCTACATTCTGAAATGTTACAGAACAAACTATACGACAAAAGTCAGAGCATGAATGAATCAGAGCATAACACACACACACACATATATATATATATATATATATATATATATATATATATATATATATATATATATCAGAGCATAAAATATGTATCAGAACATACAGAATGCATCAGATCATATATATATATAGTAAAGCTTAAACAAATATATCAGAGCATATAAGGACAGAGAAAAAGTTAGTGCATATTCCATCATTAGAATATCATAACATCCTTCCTTCTTGCTTCTGATTCTGAAGCTTCATAGCACTCAGCTTGCTTCAGTTTCCATGAGCTTATTCCCTTTTACAGAATTGCGTTTCCCCATGGTTTTTCTTCTAGTGTTGAGCTTTGAAAGATGTCTTCAATCCTGCAAAACACTTAAACAACACAGAACTTACAAGTTCTTGTTAGAAATGTGGGGACTTTCACCCAGTAACTGATAAAATAAATCAGATCATTTATCACATTTTCTCCCCCTTTTTGTCATAACATCAAAAAGAATATAAAAGATTCAGATGTAGAAAACGACAAACAGAAGAACTTTTCATTGATCAAACAAACAGAGTTACAAAAAGATATGCAGAGAAAGACAGATGCAAGAAGCAAAGAGACAACTAAGACTCAAAGACTAAGACCCTAGCTTAGACATAATCTTGGCCAGCATAGCTTGAATCCCAGCATTACTCTCATTCTGACTTTGGATGAAGGCGCGAAACTCAGCATTGGTTTCATCTTGCATATGCATCCGAGAAGCCATCGCAGCCTGGGTCTTCTGAATGACCTCTAGAGTCCTTGCTAGAACAGAGGGTTCGCCAGAAGAAGCTTCACAACTTCTGTTCAGAGGATCAGCATTGATCACCATTGCTTCCATGGCAGTCTTCTGAGAGAGATCATGAGAAGGATTTTCCGCAACAGGAATTTCTTCAACAGAATGATCTTCAGCTTCAGCATCAGCATCTTCCATCTCAACATCATCTCCGTACTTTGGAGTAGGAAGATCAGAATCTCCATTCTCAAGAGCTTGCAGAATGGCAGCTAGATTCCTTGGGGCAGAAGGACCTTCAACATCTGGAGGAGCAGCAACTTCTGGAATCACCATGTCAGGATCTTCTGCAGAAGGATTTGCTCTCAGAAGGTCAAACAGCCATCTGAAATCTCCAAGCAGCACTGGATACTGAGGTCTCCAGACCATAATATCTCTGCAAGGGTTAGCTTCCATTGCAGCAGCAAGTCTTGCTTCTTCAAGTTCATCCACAAATAGCTTCTCTTCAAGACAGAATCTTCCACCAAGATGAGTAAACCAGAAATCTTCTGATTGCCTTAAAAAGCCATTTGGTCGAGGAGCAAGTTCTACGCAAATTTCTTGCAGTTCTCGAAAGTAGGCATCTGCTTGTCTTCTAAAGAATCTCCAGAATCTCCTCATAGCAACATCATTGAGTCCTCCTTGATGAGCTATTCTGATTAAGTCTTCAGTTATTACAACTTCATGCCCTAGCACGAAGGAGAGAATAGCGGTTGGAGTAACGGTTGCATGTGCCCAGAAATCTTTCACAAGGGCCGGATAGATTGGTCCAACCAATCTCTTCAAGTAGTTCGACCATCCTTGTTCCATAGTCTTAGCATCAAATCTGAAACCATATGCACCCAAGTTTTCAAAGTCCACCGGAGACTCACACAGCACATCCATTTCTGATGGAGGAATATAGCAAGTTTTCAGTGGAGTAACCTCTTGTCTGTTGAATGCTTGTTGAGAGGAACTTGAAGACGGATTCATGGTGAATGCTAGGTTGAAGATGAATAAACTAGGGTTTATGCGAAATGCAGATAATGAGAGAGAGAGAGAGAGAGAGAGAGAGAGCAAACAAAGATGACAATGAATGCAAAGAGAGAGAAATAAAAAGAGGGAAATGAAACGTTTGAAGAATATAAAATGAAAAAGAAATAAACTGAAATGATGAATGACATTTAATGTTACGTGACATGAGGAGAGAGACTTATGACAAATGAAGTGATTAGCACAATTACCTAGGGCGGCATCACCTCAACTGCACGCATGCTTGTCCAAAAATAGTGAACACGTGTTTACCATCTGGAAAGCCAGTTACAGCTGTTTTACTTTTAAAGAGACTCTGAATCAACTTAGACAATGAAACGTTAGTAATAACAGGATCATTACTTCTAATTGATTAAAATCAGAACTTCTTGTAAAAGACTAATCCAATCATATTTCAGAATATAACCATATGTAAGATCTTCTCATCTTCTCATTCTGGACATAAATCCATACTAATATTTTTCAGAATGAATTTAAATCTATCTTCAGCCAGGGGTTTTGTAAAGATATCAGCCCATTGATGGTCTGTATCCACAAAGTTTAAAGATAGAACACCCTTCTGAACATAGTCCCTTATGAAATGATTGTGAATACAAGATTACACTCAAAGATGTTTTTGATTCATGGCAAACTCAAATAAGCATTCAAACAACAAGACGGAAGCAGAAAACTTAAAGAAAAGCAAGCATTGATCACTCATAGGTCAACCCATTATGTTTATATGTTTATAGGTTGCCTCAACACAAGCAAAACAAGAAGAATGCAGAAAAACAGCAGTTAGGTTGACCTACCATCAACCCAGGTCGACCTAAAATGGAGAAAAATTCATATATCCCTGCTAGGTCGACTCACACATCATTTAGGTCGACCTAAATTGATGAATTCTACATACCAGCCTGTTAGGTCGACCTACACATCAACTAGGTCGACCTAATCTGTGAAAATGTCCCCAGAATGCATCAGAAGAGGATTCTGGTCGACCTACTCCTTCAACAGGTCGACCTAACTGGGAGCAAAATTCTGCAAGCTCTGTTAGGTCGACCTAAGCACTACAAGTGGTCGACCTAACTGATCAAGAAAGTTCAAAAATCAGTTTTTCTTGGTTCTAACTGTTATGCAATCATATATATTGTGCAAGGGTAATTATTCAAGCAACACCAACGACTGAAAGATACACAAACGCTTCTCATCTTCGTTCTTCATCATCTCCAACACAATTACACATAATCATTCTTGCGTTGCGGGTTAGTGATGAGTTCGATAACGTCCATGGAACGGAATTGAAGATTCCTAGTGGGTGAAGGTTTGTGGGGTTTGTTGGTGAATAAAATCTGCGGGTTTTGTCCTCCACGACGGGTGGTTCTTGGGGTTTTTATCAAGAGGCGTTCATTGAGGATTCGGCTGAGTGTAACGATTGAGGAACGGGGAGTTCAAGGAATCAAGACACTGCAGAAGGGAATCAAAGTGAAGCTCTTGGATAACCTTGATCTGGCTCAAGATTAAGGGGGAAGAAGATTCAAAGGATCGACATAATTGGTTTATCGTTTATCGCTTTGTTATCTTCTTTGTATATACTACTTTCAACATTAATGAAAGATTACCCAATTTCAATTTGGAATTGGGGGCAGACGTAGTCGTAGCAAGGACGATCGACGAACTGCCTAAACAAATATCGTGTTCTTGTCGCTTTTACTTTCTCTTTTACTTTCTGTTCATAATTGGTTATAAGTGCAAAATTGATCAACGATTCAAGTGTTAAAATTGTGAATTAAAGTTCTGCACAAACATCACAATTCACCACAACTTGAATCACTATCAATTTGAACGTATCACCAAGTGTTTGTGTTTTTGCTTAATCCAATCTTACTGCATTGCAAATCAAAGTTGTCAATCTAGAAGTTAATTGGTTTTCAGTTGTTAAACGTATTGGTTAGCCATCATATTACTTCACCATCAATTCCACTTATTTTTTGGGTTTTGAAACACATACGACCTTTGCAATAGCGGTCCGGAATAGACGCAAGTCGATTCAGAACCGCTTTCGCTCGAGTCAGTAGAAAAATCCGTAAAAACTTAGTGAGATCTATTCACCCCCCCTCTAGATCTTTAGGCCAGCGTCTAACAAGTGGCATCAAGAGCTCTGGTTTATTCCGTGCTACGTGAAACACTTATTGGAAAGATGGCTTCCGGACCTAAAGGGGCTCATAATAGAGCTCCAGTTTTCAACGGAGAAAACTACGGCTATTGGAAGGATTGTATGTGTGTCCATATCAATGCAATTGATAGGAACATCTGGACAGCTATTGTCAATGGTCCATTTCAGATCACCATGACAAATGCAGCTGGTGCAGTTGTTCCAAAACCAGAAGATACTTGGAATGCTGAAGATGAAAAGAAATATGCATACGATTGGAAAGCGAGAAACATTCTAATCTCAGCTCTAGGAGTTGATGAATACTATCGCGTTTCCCATTGTAGATCAGCTAAAGCTATGTGGGACACATTGCAAGTTGCCCACGAGGGAACGGATGATGTCAAACTAGCTAGGATCAATACGTTAACTCAAGAGTTCGAACTTTTCCACATGGAAGATGGTGAAACCATCGAAAGCATGCAGAAAAGATTCGTTCACCTGAAAAATTGATTAAATTCTCTTGATAGACCTGTTTCCAATGCAGTTGCTACTAACAAAATCTTAAGGTGTTTGAACAGGGAATGGCAGCCCAAAGTTACAGCAATTAAGGAAGCAAATGATCTCAACACTTTAGACATTACCACTCTCTTTGGTAAACTAGAGGAACATGAACAACATCTTAAATGCCTTGACATGCATGAGAAGAGGACAAAGAAAGAAAAGAACATGGAGAAAGAGGTAGAGAAGAAGTCAATAGCTCTAAAAGCTTCGAGCTCCAAGACCTCAAAACGAGAGCCAAAGGATAGTGACACAAGTGATGACGAAGACTCCGATGATGAGGAAATGGGACTGTTTGTGCGAAGATACAACAAATATCTAAAGAAAAATGGAGCAAAACATTCCGACAAAGGATTGATCAACTATAGAAAGCAATCAAACATGTTCAAACAAGATGACGACAACAAAGGAAAGATCAAAGGTCTTTGCTTCAATTGTGGGAAAGCCGGTCACTACAAACCGGATTGTCCATACCTTAAGAAAGAAAAGGAGAAGAACCAAAGCAAAGGTCATAACAAATCTAAAAGAGCTTACATAGCATGGGAAAGTGATTCATCTAGTGAAAGCTCGTCAAGCGATGAAGAAGAATCAGCAAACCTATGTTTCATGGCTCATCAAAACAAGAAAAAGAAAGCTGTAAGTCATCTTAAACCTGAACTCGTAGATAAGGTATCTCATTCTCAACTAAAACTTGCTTTTGAAGAATTACATAGAGATGCAATTAAAGCTTTCAAACTTTTGGCCTCAAATAAGAAAATATTTTCATATCTTGAATCAAAAGTTGAGAAAACCGAAAGGGATATGGAAGCTTTAAAACAATCTATGCTAGACATTCAAAAGGACAAAGTTGAAATAGATCCTACATCATGGTTTGGTTGTGAGACATGTCACATTTGGCAAAAAGAAGTGAGAGATCTAAAAGCCAAGTTAGACAAGGCTCTACAACCAAAAGTGACTTTTGCGGTTGATCCAAACAAGTTCAAAAGATCGTATACTCCTTTATATAGTAAATACACTTTTGTACCAAAAGTATCAACTAGCAAAACTCCATATTCTCATCATATTACCTGTCATTATTGTTGCAAAAAGGGACATACCATTGAAAAATGCAAATTTAGGAGAATTTTAGTTCCTAAAGGAGTATTTCAATGGTTGCCTAAGTGCAACAAATTGTGTACTCACTACCAAGGACCCAATGAAAATTGGGGACCTCCCTCTTTAAATTAATCTTGCAGGAAAAGTGTCTTGACATTGCCGAAAGGTTGTGGTTCCTTGATAGCGGATGTTCAAGACACATGACTGGAGACCTATCTCTTTTCGTTGAGTTTCAAGCAAAGAAAAAGGGGTATGTCACCTATGGAGATAACAATCGGGGAGCCATACTTGGTAAAGGAAGTGCCCATCCACTGAAGACATTGTCAAGGATAAGGAAGATGAGGATGAAAGTATTGTAAAGAAAGATGCTGAGAGAGAGAAAGATGAGTCTCACAATGAAAATGAAAAAGAAAGCATCTCAAACAATGAAGAACTTCCCAAGGCCTGGACAAACGTGAAAGACCATCCAATTGACAATATAATAGGAGACATCTCAAGGGGCGTTACAACACGCTCAAAGATAAGTAACTTCTGCCATCATTTTGCTTTTGTTTCACAAGTTGAGCCGAAAAACGCTAAGGATGCATTACTTGATGAGCATTGGCTAATGGCCATGCAAGAAGAATTAAACCAATTTAAACGGAATGATGTTTGGGACTTAGTCCCTCATCCGGGAGATCATCAAGTAATAGGCACTAGATGGGTTTTTCGTAACAAACTTGATGAAAACGGTGTTATTACTAGAAACAAAGCTAGATTAGTTGCCCAAGGTTACAATCAAGAGGAAGGTATTGATTATGAAGAGACATACGCTCCTGTAGCACGTCTCGAAGCTATTCGCCTCTTACTTGCTTATGCTTGTTCTAAAGACTTCAAACTATTCCAAATGGATGTTAAGAGTGCCTTTCTAAATGGCTATATAAATGAAGAAGTCTATGTTGCTCAGCCACCCGGCTTTGAGAATTACATGTATCCAACTCATGTTTATAAGCTGAAACGTGCTCTATACGGTCTTAAACAAGCCCCTCGGGCTTGGTACGAACGTTTGAGCAAATTTCTCCTTAGTCAAGGGTACTCTAGAGGTAAAGTTGATACTACTCTCTTTATTAAAAGAAAAGATAAGGATATTCTCTTAGTCCAAATTTATGTAGATGATATTATATTTGGGTCCACTAATGCAAAACTTGTCAAAGACTTTTCTAAGCTTATGCAGAGTGAATTTGAGATGAGTCTCATGGGTGAGCTAAATTTCTTCCTTGGCCTACAAATCAAGCAACTCAGTCATGGAACGTTTGTGAATCAAACTAAATATTGTACGGAGCTGCTCAAAAGATTTGGAATGAGTGAAGCAAAGGAAATTGACACACCTATGGCAACAAATACAAATCTAGACAAAGATGAGAAAGGTAAAGAGGTTGACGTGAAATTATACTGAGGTATGATAGGTTCACTATTGTATCTTACTGCCTCAAGACCAGACATTATGTTTAGTGTGTGTATGTGTGCAAGATATCAATCTTGTCCAAAAGAATCTCACTTGAAAGCTGTCAAAAGAATTCTGCGATACTTACGTGGAACTACTACATATGGCCTATGGTATCCAAAAGGAAATGAGTGTCATTTGGTAGGATTCTCCGATTCAGATTTTGCTGGCTGCAAATCCGATAGAAAAAGCACTAGTGGAACGTGTCATCTATTCTCAAACTCATTAATAAGTTGGCATAGTAAGAAACGAGTATCGGTTGCATTATCCACTGCTGAGGCAGAATATTTAGCTGCTGGAAGCTGCTGTGCACAAATATTATGGCTCAAGCAACAACTTCTTGACTTTGGTATTAAGCTTGATCACATACCTATCATGTGCAACAACACAAGCGCCATAAACTTGAGTAAAAATCCTGTCTTACACTCACGTACCAAACATATTGAAATAAGGCATCACTTTCTACGAGATCATGTAGAGAAAGGAGACGTTACTTTTGAACATGTAGAAAGCAAGAAGCAACTAGCTGACATCTTCACCAAACCTCTAGCAACGGAGCAATATTTCAACATTCGTAGGGAATTAGGGATACTCGATATCTCTAATTTGGGCTAATTACGTTTGTTTTCTCTTAATATTATTTCTTTACTTTATGTATATATCTATTTGTCTTGATAACATTTTTCTTAGCGTAAAGGTAGTTCATCATCAAGCCAGGCGTCATATTGAAAAAGCGGTAACGTAATTGTTGTTCACTTCCAAAAATATTATTGATACTATAATATGCTATCAATTAACATGCTTATAGTGACTTCATGCATAAAAACTGCTCCTGCTCACATATGTGTCTCATTCTATCATTAACTACCTTTTACCTACTATACTGTACATGCTAGCATTATTATCTATGGTTCTCTTGTTACTCTCCTATTCTCCTGTTTTCTCTTTTTGATGTTGACAAAGGGGGAGATAGATGCTGGATGTACGGGGGAGCTTTGTTGAGAGATTGCCCTGTTGAGAGATAGATGCTGGATGTACGGGGGAGCTCTGTTGAGTCTTTATCATTTACTACCAAAGCTTAGACGAATGGTTTGCCATCATCAAAAAGGGGGAGTATGTGAATACAAGATTACACTCAAAGATGTTTTTGATTCATGGCAAACTCAAATAAGCATTCAAACAACAAGACGGAAGCAGAAAACTTAAAGAAAAGCAAGCATTGATCACTCATAGGTCAACCCATTATGTTTATATGTTTATAGGTTGCCTCAACACAAGCAAAACAAGAAGAATGCAGAAAAACAGCAGTTAGGTCGACCTACCATCAACCCAGGTCGACCTAAAATGGAGAAAAATTCATATATCCCTGCTAGGTCGACTCACACATCATTTAGGTCGACCTAAATTGATGAATTCTACATACCAGCCTGTTAGGTCGACCTACACATCAACTAGGTCGACCTAATCTGTGAAAATGTCCCCAGAATGCATCAGAAGAGGATTCTGGTCGACCTACTCCTTCAACAGGTCGACCTAACTGGGAGCAAAATTCTGCAAGCTCTGTTAGGTCGACCTAAGCACTACAAGTGGTCGACCTAACTGATCAAGAAAGTTCAAAAATCAGTTTTTCTTGGTTCTAACTGTTATGCAATCATATATATTGTGCAAGGGTAATTATTCAAGCAACACCAACGACTGAAAGATACACAAACGCTTCTCATCTTCGTTCTTCATCATCTCCAACACAATTACACATAATCATTCTTGCGTTGCGGGTTAGTGATGAGTTCGATAACGTCCATGGAACGGAATTGAAGATTCCTAGTGGGTGAAGGTTTGTGGGGTTTGTTGGTGAATAAAATCTGCGGGTTTTGTCCTCCACGACGGGTGGTTCTTGGGGGTTTTTATCAAGAGGCGTTCATTGAGGATTCGGCTGAGTGTAACGATTGAGGAACGGGGAGTTCAAGGAATCAAGACACTGCAGAAGGGAATCAAAGTGAAGCTCTTGGATAACCTTGATCTGGCTCAAGATTAAGGGGGAAGAAGATTCAAAGGATCGACATAATTGGTTTATCGTTTATCGCTTTGTTATCTTCTTTGTATATACTACTTTCAACATTAATGAAAGATTACCCAATTTCAATTTGGAATTGGGGGCAGACGTAGTCGTAGCGAGGACGATCGACGAACTGCCTAAACAAATATCGTGTTCTTGTCGCTTTTACTTTCTCTTTTACTTTCTGTTCATAATTGGTTATAAGTGCAAAATTGATCAACGATTCAAGTGTTAAAATTGTGAATTAAAGTTCTGCACAAACATCACAATTCACCACAACTTGAATCACTATCAATTTGAACGTATCACCAAGTGTTTGTGTTTTTGCTTAATCCAATCTTACTGCATTGCAAATCAAAGCTGTCAATCTAGAAGTTAATTGGTTTTCAGTTGTTAAACGTATTGGTTAGCCATCATATTACTTCACCATCAATTCCACTTATTTTTTGGGTTTTGAAACACATACGACCTTTGCAATAGCGGTCCGGAATAGACGCAAGTCGATTCAGAACCGCTTTCGCTCGAGTCAGTAGAAAAATCCGTAAAAACTTAGTGAGATCTATTCACCCCCCCTCTAGATCTTTAGGCCAGCGTCTAACAATGATGTTTGATCTCAATATGTTTAGCTTTTGAATGTAATATAGGATTTTTAGATAAACATATAGCAGAAGTATTATCACAGAAGATAGGAATGTTACTCTCATATATCTGATAATCTTCTAGCTGACTCTTCATCCAGAGCATTTGTGTGCTACAACCAGCAGCAGCAACATATTTTGCTTCTGTTGTTGAGAGAGCAATGGTAGCTTGCTTCTTGTTGTACCAGGAGATCTGATGACTTCCAAGAAATTGACAACTTCCAGAAGTACTCTTTCTTTCAATTCTATCCCCAGCATAGTCAGCATCACATAATCCTACTAAGTTGTATTCTTTAGATTTTCTGTAGACTAAACCAACATTAGTAGTACCTTTCAGATACCTCAGAATTCTCTTAACAGCAGTTAAGTGAGATTCTCTAGGGTCTGATTGGAATCTAGCACACAAACAAACACTGAATAGTATGTCAGGTCTAGAAGCAGTCAAATATAATAGAGATCCAATCATACCTCTGTATAACTTCTGATCTACCTTCTTACTTACCTCATCCTTACCTAGAATGCACGTTGGATGCATGGGAGTTTTTGCTTCTTTGCAGTCAGAAAGATTAAACTTCTTCAAAAGTTCTTTCACATACTTGGTTTGATGAACATATGTTCCTTCTGATGTTTGATTGATTTGTATCCCAAGGAAGTACTTGAGTTCTCCCATCATGCTCATCTCAAACTCAGCCTGCATAGACTCAGCAAACTCCTTTCCAAGTGTAGCATTAGATGTTCCAAAGATAATATCATCTACATATATTTGACATATTAAAATATCCTTTTTAAAGGTTTTACAAAAGAGAGTAGTGTCCACTTTTCCTCTAGTGAAACCATTTTCCAGAAGGAAAGAACTTAAACGTTCATACCAAGCTCTAGGAGCTTGTTTCAATCCGTACAATGATTTCTTTAATTTAAAAACATGATTTGGAGACATGGAATCTTCAAAACCAGGAGGTTGGTGGACATAGACTTCTTCATCTATATAACCATTTAAGAAGGCACTCTTAACATTCATCTGATAAAGAGTGATGTTATGTTGAGTGGCAAAAGAAATTAACAGACGAATAGATTCTAACCTGGCCACTGGTGCAAAGGTTTCTGTATAGTCAATCCCTTCTTGCTGACTGTAACCCTGAGCAACCATTCTGGCTTTGTTTCTTACCACTTCTCCTTTCTCACTCAGCTTGTTTCTGAAGACCCATTTTGTACCAATGATATTGAATCCTTTTGGTCTAGAAACAAGATCCCATACATCATTCCTTGTAAACTGATTAAGTTCTTCTTGCATAGCAATTATCCAGTCTGGATCTTCTAGAGCTTGATCAACAGAAGTTGGCTCGATCAAAGACATAAGACCTAATTGACATTCTGCATTGTTCTTAAGGAATGCTCTTGTTCTGATAGGATCATTCTTCTTTCCAAGAATGACATCTTCTGAATGAGCAGAAGTGAGTCTGGAAGATCTTCTGACAGTTGGTTCTTCAGAAATGCTTAGATTCTCCAAAGAAGCTGCAACTTGATCTTCAGATTCTTTACTTCTGAGAAGTTCTGCTTCTGATGCTTTGCTTCTTGGTTCTACTGCTTCTGATATATCAATATCAAAATCTGCAAAATTCTCAAACTGCTTTGGCTTTTCAAGACCAAGCTTATCATCAAACCTGATATTGATTGATTCTTCTACAACCAATGTTTCAGTATTGTATGCTCTGTAGCCTTTTGAGCGTTCAGAATATCCAAGAAGGAAACACTTTTGTGCTTTAGAATCAAACTTACCAAGATGATCTTTAGTATTCAGAATAAAACATACACATCCAAAAGGATGGAAATATGAAATGTTG
Source organism: Vicia villosa (assembly GCF_029867415.1). NCBI lineage: Eukaryota > Viridiplantae > Streptophyta > Magnoliopsida > Fabales > Fabaceae > Vicia > Vicia villosa. The sequence goes on along the minus strand of NC_081185.1, from coordinate 32,660,374 downwards.
GGCTTTCTGTTCTTCCAATATTCATAAGGAGTCTTATTTAGAATAGGTCTGATAGAGATTCTATTCTGAATGTAACATGCAGTGTTTATTGCTTCTGCCCAGAAATGCTTAGCCATATTGGTTTCATTGATCATGGTTCTGGCCATTTCTTGTAGAGTCCTATTCTTTCGCTCTACAACTCCATTTTGCTGTGGAGTTCTAGGACAAGAGAAATCATGGGCAATGCCATTTTCTTTGAAGAACTCCTCAAAGAATTTGTTCTCAAATTCACCACCATGATCACTTCTAACCTTTATGATTTTGCACTCTTTCTCAGATTGGATTTGAGTGCAGAAATCAAAGAACACTGAATGAGACTCATCCTTGTGTTTCAAGAACTTTACCCATGTCTAGCGGCTATAATCATCAACGATGACTAATCCATATTTCTTCCCTCTGACAGATGCTGTTTTGACTGGGCCAAACAGATCAATGTGCAAGAGTTCTAACGGCCTTGAGGTAGACACAACATTCTTAGACTTGAATGCAGGTTTGGAGAACTTGCCCTTCTGACATGCTTCACAAAGAGCATCTGATTTATATTTCAGATTAGGGAGTTCTCTGACAAGATTTAGTTTGTTAATCTGAGAAATCTTTCTCAAACTAGCATGTCCTAATCTTCTATGCCAGACCCACTGCTCTTCAGAAACAAACATAAGACAAGTTATCTTCTGATTCTTGAGATCTTGAAGATCTGTCTTATAAATGTTGTTCTTCCTCTTGCCTGTAAATAGGATTGAGCCATCCTTCTGACTTACAGCCTTGCAAGACTTTTGGTTGAAGATTATATCATAACCATTGTCACTTAATTGACTTATGGACAATAAGTTATGTGTTAATCCTTCTACAAGAAGTACATTAGTTATGGAAGGAGAGTTACCAGACTTTATAGTTCCCGAGCCAATTATGTAACGCCCGTATAATTTTAATATTAATTTAATCAAGAATATTGAATTAATAATTAGAATTATTAAGGATTTTGTGAAAAATAATAAATAAATAATGGTTTATGGCATTTGGGCCATGTGAGAAATAGTAGAAGGGGGGGTGTGAGATAAGAAGGCCCTTTACTAATATTATTATTGTTATTTTTCATAAAATAATTGGAATTGGGAAGAAAGAAAGAACGTGAAAGAACAGAAGTCTGAGGAACGAGGAACGTGAAGGAGAACGGTAGAGGGAGAGACCAGGAATCAAGAAATTGTCTAAGGTAAGGGGGGACTTATCTGATTATCATCTATTATCGGGTTAGGGGTTGATAATACTGAATAGATGTGGAATTCGGGTCGATTGAGTCATATGATAGGTTTAGGGATTGAGTCAAATTGTATGATGTTTGATCTCTATGATTGAATCTATGATGTCTGCGTGGTTATGGTCTCAATTGATGTGTAATTGGTGTATTAGGAGACGTATTTTGTGTTGTTTGTGCATTCTATTTCTCTAAGTTCGTACTGGTATGAATTGGGTGTGTTTGGAATGCATAGAGTGCTGTTTTCTGCAGGTTTGAGTTTCTGAAATTACCGGTTCGCGCCGCGTGCGTAGGGTGGCGCCGCGAATAGGTGGGCAGAATGCCAGGAAGTTGTGATACGCTCAGGTCGCGCCGCGTACCTGTGTTCGCGCCGCGAAGGCGTAACTTTTTTCTCGTTTCGCGCCGCGTGTGGATGTTTGCGCCGCGAACAGTTTGGCAGAGAGCCAATGAATTCTGGGACGCTCAGTGCGCGCCGCGAACGGGTGATGGCGCCGCGTGCTGTTGGTGTTTTGAGATATTTTTAAAAGTTCAAAGATGCATAACTTTTTAACCGTTGGTCCGTTTGATGCGCCGTTTTGAGCTAAACGAACCTTGTAGGATAATCTACGTGATGATGATTGATTGGTTTTTAGAATGATGAAAATACATGTATGCTATTCTTGTTGAGTAGGATGATTGATGCAAATACGTGTATGTTTTGTGTATGATGATTATGGAATTGTAATTGAATGATGTTAATATATATGAACATACTTGAATGATGATGATGATGTTGATGATTGATGATGATGATAGTAGAAGTATGTTATATATGTTGCATTCATTCATGTTCATTGATGATACTGTATCCATAAGGGTGTGTTGGATCAGTGAAGGGCATGATTCCCATCGTGTGGAATCTGTGCTGGCAGGGCCGTATCTTGGACGATGTTGGATCGGTCATGGGTTATCCCATTTGATGATGATTGGTACCACATGCATAGTGTCAGTTCATTCATGTGCATAATTTATAACATGATTGGATGTATTCCAGTGTTGTAAATGTTGAATGATGTGTTTGATTGTTGGTTAACTTGTTTTGTATAGCTGTTTGTGAAACAATTGGGTGAATGATGCAACTATGACGTGTTATTGCTTTATAACCTTATAACATTTGTTAATTATGATGAGACTCACCCTTACATGTTGTCATTTTTAGATTGAGGATAACGGCTGTTCGACTCGGTGAGGATTAGCTCATGAGTCAGTGTTTAGTTAGTGTCAGGTGTCATGCTCTGGTAGTTGTAACACTGGGAACGTTTGTTTGGAGTTTTGATTGTAACTCTGTATTTTAAATTGTTTTGGTTGAAGTCTGATACATTAGCGACATAATGTTGACTTGATGAAGTATTTCCGCTGCGTAGAACATGAATTTGATTAATGAGTTATGATTTTCAGGTGTTTTCAGTAATGCATGACTTATACTGACGTATGTTTTCATTAATTATGAATTGTGATGCCTCTCTACGTGTTACTCTGATTTTAAAAATATAGTTAATTGCCGCGGGTTATTAGAGGGGTGTTACAATAGTGGTATCAGAGCATAGTCGGTCGTTATGACCAGAGTCTTAGTGTCAGTTTTACTTTCCTGTGTATGCGACTAGTAAGAGTTAACTGTCGATACTTCTGTTCTGATTAAATTGGTTGTGATTTAAGCAGAACAATGGCTGGAAGAGGAGGAAGAAACGATGATGCTATCGCTGAGGCTCTGGGCATGATTGCGGGTGTGCTGGGAGGAAATGCCAATGGAGCTGCGATCGGTGCTGACAGGCAGTTGAACAGTTTTCAGATGAACAATCCTCCATTGTTCAAGGGCACGCATGATCCTGAAGGTGCTCAGAAGTGGCTTAAGGAAATCGAGAGAATCTTCAGAGTCATCGATTGTGCTGAGGATCTGAAGGTGAGGTATGGTACTGACATGTTGTCTGAAGAGGCTGACGGCTGGTGGCTTACTACCAGGACTGAACTGGAAGCTGATGGTGTGGCTATTTCTTGGGCTGTGTTCAAGAGAGAGTTTTTGAGAAGGTACTTTCCTGAAGACGTAAGGGGTCGAAAGGAAATTGAATTTCTGGAACTAGTTCAAGGTAGCATGACAGTACCAGAGTACGCTTCGAAGTTCGTTGAGTTGGCAAAGTACTACGTCCACTACAACAATGATGAAGCTAGTGAATTCTCGAAGTGCGTCAAGTTCGAGAACGGTCTCCGTGATGAGATTAAGCAGGGTATCAGATATCAGAGAATCCGAAGATTTGTAGACTTGGTGGACTGTAGTAGGATCTTTGAGGAAGATAATCTCAAGCTGAAGTCATCTCACTCTCGCGAGTTAGTTGATAGGAAGGGGAAGAAGCCTATGGATAAGGGTAAGCCATATGGTAGAGGTAATCCAAAGACCGGTGGTTGGAAGAAGCCTAGTGGGGGAGACTCCAGTGCTTTCGTCAGGTGCTATAACTGTGGTGAGGTCGGGCACCGTAGGAATGAGTGCAAGCTGAATCAGAAGAAGTGCTTCAAGTGTGAGGAAGTGGGTCATGTTGCGGCTGATTGTAAGAAGAGGGTTGTGACTTGTTACAACTGTGGTGAAGAGGGTCACATCAGTCCTAATTGTCCTAAGCCAAAGAAGAACCAATCGGGAGGAAAAGTTTTTGCTTTGACCGGGTCAGAGACTACTCCAGAGGACAGATTGATTAAAGGTACGTGTTTCATTCATGGCACACCTTTAGTTGCGATTATTGATACTGGAGCAACTTATTCTTTTATTTCTTTGGACTGTGCTACGAGGTTAAATCTTGAGATATCTGACATAAATGGAAGTATGATTATTGACACTCCTGCGTCGGGTTCAATAACTACTTCGTCTGCATGCTTGAATTGTCCGGTTGACATTTTTGGTAGAGAATTCGGAATGGACTTAGTGTGCCTTCCGTTGAAAGAACTTGATGTAATCCTAGGAATAAACTGGTTGGAGTTCAACCGTGTTCATATCAACTGTTTTGAGAAGACGGTAATTTTTCCTGAAGAGGTTAGTGCTGATAATCTAGAAATGACAGCTAGGTAGGTGAATGAGGCTATCGGAGATGGTGAAACAGTATTTATGTTGTTCGCATTGATGAATGTGAAAGAAAAGGTGGCGAGTAGCGAATTACCTATGGTGTGTGAATTTCCAGAAGTTTTTCCCGAAGATGTGAATGAATTACCACCGGAAAGAGAAGTGGAGTTTTCTATTGATTTAATTCCGGGAACTAGTCCAGTGTCGATGGCACCGTACCGTATGTCGCCGTCTGAGTTGGCCGAACTGAAGAAGCAGTTAGAAGAATTGCTGGAGAAGAAATTTATTCGTCCTAGTGTTTCTCCGTGGGGTGCGCCTGTGTTACTAGTAAAGAAGAAAGAGCGTTCGATGAGGCTGTGTGTAGATTACAGACAATTGAACAAGGTTACTATCAAGAATCGGTATCCATTGTCGAGGATTGATGATTTGATGGATCAGTTGGTTGGAGCATGTGTGTTTAGTAAGATTGATCTGAGGTCTGGGTATCACCAGATTCGTGTGAAAGACGATGATATTCAGAAGACCGCTTTCAGGACAAGGTATGGACATTACGAGTATTCGGTAATGCCGTTTGGAGTTACTAATGCACCTGGTGTATTTATGGAGTATATGAATAGGATATTTCATCCTTATCTCGATAAGTTCGTGGTGGTATTTATAGATGATATCCTAATATATTCCAAGAGTAAGGAAGAACATGCCGAACACCTCAGAACTGTGTTAGAACTGTTGAAAGAGAAGCAACTTTTTGCCAAACTGTCGAAGTGTGAATTCTGGTTAGAAGAAGTCAGTTTTCTTGGACATGTGATTTCTAAGAATGGTATTGCTGTTGATCCTACAAAGATAGAAGCTGTGTCTCAGTGGGAAGCTCCGAAGTCAGTGTCAGAGATTCGTAGTTTTCTTGGCCTTGCAGGTTATTACAGGAAGTTTATTGAAGGATTTGCAAAGTTAGCATTGCCATTAACTAAACTAACCAAAAAGGGACAAGCTTTTATTTGGGATGCAAAGTGTGAAGAAGGATTCCAAGAGCTGAAGAGAAGGTTGACTAGTGCTCCTATCTTGATTTTGCCGAATCCGACAGAATCATTTGTGGTTTATTGTGATGCATCACTGATGGGCTTAGGTGGTGTATTGATGCAAAATCATCAGGTAGTCGCTTATGCGTCGAGACAACTTAAAGTGCATGAGAGGAATTATCCGACTCATGATTTGGAGCTGGCAGCTGTAGTCTTTGTTTTAAAGTTGTGGCGACATTATTTGTATGGTTCGAGATTTGAGGTATTTAGTGATCATAAAAGCCTGAAGTATCTCTTTGACCAGAAAGAGTTGAATATGAGGCAGAGGAGATGGTTAGAATTCCTGAAAGATTATGATTTTGGTTTGAACTACCATCCGGGTAAGGCAAACGTTGTTGCTGATGCATTGAGTAGGAAAACCTTGCATAGGTCTATGCTAATGGTGAAGGAATTGGATTTGATTGAACAATTCAGAGACTTGAGTTTGGTATGTGAAGGTACTCCTACTAGTGTTAAATTGGGTATGTTGAAGCTGACTAGTGGCATTCTTGAAGAGATCAGAGAGGGTCAGAAAGATGATGTTGAGTTAATAGATAAGTTGACTTTGATTAATCAAGGCAAGGGTGGTGAATTTAGAATTGATGAAAATGGTATACTGAGGTTTGGTGACCGAGTTTGTGTCCCTGATATTACTGAACTCTGGAAACGTATTTTAGAGGAAGGACACCGTAGTGGATTGAGTATTCATCATGGTGCTACCAAGATGTATCATGATTTGAAAAAGTTGTTTTGGTGGCCGAGAATGAAGAAAGAAATTGCCGAGTTTGTGTACTCTTGTTTGATTTGCCAGAAGTCAAAGATTGAGCATCAGAAACCGTCTGGGTTTATGCAACCGATGTTTATTCCTGAGTGGAAGTGGGATAGCATATCAATGGATTTTGTGTCGGGTTTGCCGAGGACTGTCAAGAATTGTGAAGCTATTTGGGTCGTGGTGGACAGGTTGACAAAGTCTGCACATTTTATACCGGTGAGAATGGATTATCCGATGGAGAAGCTAGCTCAGTTGTATATCGAGAAAATAGTTAGTCTTCATGGTATTCCTTCAAGTATCGTGTCAGACAGAGATCCGAGGTTTTCGTCTAAGTTCTGGGAAGGTTTGCAGAAGGCTTTAGGTACTAAACTGATGTTGAGTTCTGCTTATCATCCGCAGACGGATGGACAGACTGAGAGAACAATTCAGTCATTAGAAGACTTGTTACGTGCTTGTGTATTAGAAAGAGGAGGTGCTTGGGATAGTTATCTACCTTTGATTGAATTTACCTACAACAACAGCTATCATTCGAGTATAGGTATGGCTCCGTTTGAGGCTTTGTATGGTAGGAGGTGTAGAACTCCGTTGTGTTGGTACGAAGCTGGTGAGAGTGCTGTGATTGGTCCGGAAATTGTACAAGAGACCACAGAGAAGATTAAGATGATTCAGGAGAAGATGAGAGCTTCTCAGAGTCGTCAAAAAAGTTACTACGATAAAAGAAGGAAGACACTTGAGTTCCAAGAGGGAGATCATGTGTTTATGAGAGTTACTCCTATGACAGGAATTGGTCGGGCATTGAGGTCAAGGAAGTTGACTCCGCGTTTTATTGGACCGTTCCAAATTTCTGAAAAGGTGGGAGAATTGGCATATCGTATCGCTTTGCCGCCGAGGCTTGCAAACATGCACGATGTGTTCCATGTGTCTCAGTTGAGGAAATACATTTCAGATCCGTCCCATGTGATCCAAGTAGATGATGTACAGGTAAAAGACAACTTAACGGTTGAAACATTGCCTGTGAGGATTGAAGATAGAAGACTGAAACAATTGCGTGGCAAGGAAATAGCTTTAGTCAGGGTAGCTTGGGGAGGACCAGCTGAAGGAAATGTTACCTGGGAGCTAGAGAGCCAGATGAAGGACTCGTATCCAGAGCTCTTTACCTGAGGTATGTTTTCGAGGACGAAAACTCTTTTAGTGGGGGAGAGTTGTAACGCCCGTATAATTTTAATATTAATTTAATCAAGAATATTGAATTAATAATTAGAATTATTAAGGATTTTGTGAAAAATAATAAATAAATAATGGTTTATGGCATTTGGGCCATGTGAGAAATAGTAGAAGGGGGGTGTGAGATAAGAAGGCCCTTTACTAATATTATTATTGTTATTTTTCATAAAATAATTGGAATTGGGAAGAAAGAAAGAACGTGAAAGAACAGAAGTCTGAGGAACGAGGAACGTGAAGGAGAACGGTAAAGGGAGAGACCAGGAATCAAGAAATTGTCTAAGGTAAGGGGGGACTTATCTGATTATCATCTATTATCGGGTTAGGGGTTGATAATACTGAATAGATGTGGAATTCGGGTCGATTGAGTCATATGATAGGTTTAGGGATTGAGTCAAATTGTATGATGTTTGATCTCTATGATTGAATCTATGATGTCTGCGTGGTTATGGTCTCAATTGATGTGTAATTGGTGTATTAGGAGACGTATTTTGTGTTGTTTGTGCATTCTATTTCTCTAGGTTCGTACTGGTATGAATTGGGTGTGTTTGGAATGCATAGAGTGCTGTTTTCTGCAGGTTTGGGTTTCTGAAATTACCGGTTCGCGCCGCGTGCGTAGGGTGGCGCCGCGAACAGGTGGGCAGAATGCCAGGAAGTTGTGATACGCTCAGGTCGCGCCGCGTACCTGTGTTCGCGCCGCGAAGGCGTAACTTTTTTCTCGTTTCGCGCCGCGTGTGGATGTTTGCGCCGCGAACAGCTTGGCAGAGAGCCAATGAATTCAGGGACGCTCAGTGCGCGCCGCGAACGGGTGATGGCGCCGCGTGCTATTGGTGTTTTGAGATATTTTTAAAAGTTCAAAGATGCATAACTTTTTAACCGTTGGTCCGTTTGATGCGCCGTTTTGAGCTAAACGAACCTTGTAGGATAATCTACGTGATGATGATTGATTGGTTTTTAGAATGATGAAAATACATGTATGCTATTCTTGTTGAGTAGGATGATTGATGCAAATACGTGTATGTTTTGTGTATGATGATTATGGAATTGTAATTGAATGATGTTAATATATATGAACATACTTGAATGATGATGATGATGTTGATGATTGATGATGATGATAGTAGAAGTATGTTATATATGTTGCATTCATTCATGTTCATTGATGATACTGTATCCATAAGGGTGTGTTGGATCAGTGAAGGGCATGATTCCCATCGTGTGGAATCTGTGCTGGCAGGGCCGTATCTTGGACGATGTTGGATCGGTCATGGGTTATCCCATTTGATGATGATTGGTACCACATGCATAGTGTCAGTTCATTCATGTGCATAATTTATAACATGATTGGATGTATTCCAGTGTTGTAAATGTTGAATGATGTGTTTGATTGTTGGTTAACTTGTTTTGTATAGCTGTTTGTGAAACAATTGGGTGAATGATGCAACTATGACGTGTTATTGCTTTATAACCTTATAACATTTGTTAATTATGATGAGACTCACCCTTACATGTTGTCATTTTCAGATTGAGGATAGCGGCTGTTCGACTCGGTGAGGATTAGCTCATGAGTCAGTGTTTAGTTAGTCTCAGGTGTCATGCTCTGGTAGTTGTAACACTGGGAACGTTTGTTAGGAGTTTTGATTGTAACTCTGTATTTTAAATTGTTTTGGTTGAAGTCTGATACATTAGCGACATAATGTTGACTTGATGAAGTATTTCCGCTGCGTAGAACATGAATTTGATTACTGAGTTATGATTTTCAGGTGTTTTCAGTAATGCATGACTTATACTGACGTATGTTTTCATTAATTATGAATTGTGATGCCTCTCTACGTGTTACTCTGATTTTAAAAATATAGTTAATTGCCGCGGGTTATTAGAGGGGTGTTACAAATTATCTTGCCCTTTTGATCTCCTCCAAACTTGACTTCTCCACCAGATTTAAGCACCAGGTCTTGGAACATAGACCTTCTTCCTGTCATGTGTCGCGAGCATCCAGAGTCCAGGTACCATGACATGTTGTGCTTTGTCTTCTTTGCAGCCAAGGATATCTGCAATAGGAATAATCTTTTCCTTAGGTACCCACATTTTCTTGGGTCCTTTCTTGTTAGTTTTCCTCAAGTTCTGATTGAACTTGGGTTTGGCATTATAAGCAATAGGAGGAACAGCATGATAATTCTTATTCTGAGTTCCATGATATTTCTTAGGTTGTGTCACATGCTTCTTGGTGTGTGTTATGTGAAAGCTTTGAGCATGTGATGTGTGCCTAATATCATGTGAGTGGCCATACTTGAACTGATCATACAATGGCTTGTATGTGATTTTCATATCATCTACAGGTTCAAGTTTGTATGGGGTTTCACCCTCAAAACCAATGCCAACTCTCTTGTTTCCAGAAACAGCATATATCATAGAAGCTAGCTGACTTCTGCCAATACTTCTAGATAGGAACTTCCTGAAGCTTAAATCATATTCTTTCAGAATATGGTTTAGACTAGGAGTGGACTTTTCTGAATCAGAAGAAGATCCAATGTTGTTGGATAATTTTAAAACTTTTTCTTTTAATTCAGAATTTTCCAACTCAAGCTTCTTAGTTTCAAATTCAAATTGCTTTTTCAGCTTTTTGTATTTGATACTAAGATGAGCTTTTAGTTCAAGAAGCTCTGTTAAAATGGAAACTAACTCATCTCTAGTTAGTTCAGAAAATACCTCTTCAGAATCTGATTCTGACGTAGATTCTGATCTATCATTGACAGTGGCCATCAGTGCAATGTTTGCCTGCTCATCTTCAGAGTCTGATTCATCTTCTGACTCATCCCATGTTGCCATAAGACCTTTCTTCTTATGAAACTTCTTCTTGGGATTTTCCTTCTAAAGTTTTGGGCACTCATTCTTGTAGTGTCCAGGCTCATTGCATTCGTAGCACATGACCTTCTTCTTGTCAAATCTTCTGCCTCCAGAAGATTCTCCTCTTTTAGGCTTCTTTGAGCTTCTGAAGCTCTTGAACTTCCTCTGCTTGCTTTTCCAGAGTTGGTTAACTCTTCTGGAAATCATGGACAGTTCATCTTCTTCTTCTTCTGATTCTGATTCTTCAGAATCTACTTCTTCAGCCTGAAAAGCGTTAGTGCATTTTTTATAATTAGATTTTAATGCAACAGACTTACCTTTCTTCTGAGGTTCATTGGCGTCAAGCTCAATCTCATGACTCCTCAGGGCGCTGATCAGCTCTTCCAAAGAGACTTCATTCAGATTCTTTGCTATCTTGAATGCAGTCACCATTGGGCCCCATCTTCTGGGCAAGCTTCTGATGATCTTCTTCACATGATCAGCCTTGGTGTAGCCTTTGTCCAGAACTCTTAATCCAGCAGTTAGAGTTTGAAATCTTGAAAACATCTTTTCAATGTCTTCATCATCCTCCATCTTGAAGGCTTCATACTTCTGGATTAGCGCAAGAGCTTTGGTTTCCTTGACTTGAGCATTTCCCTCATGAGTCATTTTCAAAGACTCATATATGTCATGGGCAGTTTCCCTGTTAGATATCTTCTCATACTCAGCATGAGAGATAGCATTCAGCAAAACAGTCCTACACTTGTGATGATTTTTGAATTCCTTCTTTTGCTCATCAGTCATTTCTTTTCTTGTGAGCCTCACACCACTGGCTTTAACTGGATGTGTGTAACCATCCAACAGAAGATCCCATAGATTAGCATCTAGACCAAGAAAGTAACTTTCAAGTTTATCTTTCCAGTATTCAAAGTTTTCACCATCAAACATTGGTGGTCTAGTATAACCATTGTTACCATTTCCATTGTATTGCTCAGCAAAGCCAGATGTAGATGTAGATGTGTTTGTTGGAATTTCACCAGCCATCTTTTACTGAAGCGTTTTTCTCTTCCTGAATCTTTTCTAAACACGGTTAAGTGCTTGCACCTTAGAACCGGCGCTCTGATGCCAATTGAAGGATAGAAAAACACTTAGAAAGGGGGGTTTGAATAAGTGTAGTATCAAAACTTGTAAAATAAAAACAACTTGCACAATTATTTTTATCCTGGTTCGTTGTTAACTAAACTACTCCAGTCCACCCTTATCAGGTGATTTACCTCAACTGAGGATTTAATCCACTAATCACACGAGATTACAATGGTTTTCCACTTAGACACTGCTAAGTCTTCTAGAGTCTTCTGATCACAACCTGATCACTCTAGGAACAATCTGCTTAGATACCCTCTAAGACTTTTCTAGAGTATTCTGATCTAACTGATCACTCTAGTCCTTTACAACTTAATGTAAACAAATTCTAAGAGTATTACAATGCTTCTTAAAAGTGATAATCACAACTGTGATATTTCTCTTACAGTTTAAAGCTTACTCTCACTATATTATTACAACAGCAATAAGTGAGGTTGAAGATGAAGTTTGAGAGCTTTCAAAATAAACAGCGTTTCAGCAAAGTTTTTGTTAAGAGTTGTATGCAGTTTCGTTAACCTTTGCTTCTCTTTAGAACTTCATTTTATAGGCGCATGAGAAGATGACCGTTGGGAGCATTTAATGCTTTGCGTATTCCGTACAGCATTGTATTTAATGTTTCACACTTTTGTCAACTACCTCGAGCCTTGCTTTTGCTGTGACTACTGACGTTGCCGTTAATAGCTTCTAACGTTCCTTTTGTCAGTCAGCGTAGCCTACCATCTTGTACTTGATTCTGATTGATCTTTTGTAGATACAACGTTTGAATATCATCAGAGTACAAACAGCTTGGTGCATAAGCATCTTCTGATCTTCTGACCTTGAAGTGCTTCTGAGCGTGATACCATTACTTCAGTGCTTCTGCTTCTGAACTCCAGTCCTTCTGATGCTTCCATAGACCATGTTCTGATTCTACTTGACCATCTTCTGATGTCTTGCCAGACCATATTCTGATGTTGCATGTTGAACCTTCAGAGTCAAAGCTTCTGAGCGCTGATTTGTGCATACTCTTTATATATTTCCTGAAAAGGAAATTGCATTGGATTAGAGTACCACATTATCTTAAGCAAAATTCATATACATTGTTATCATCAAAACTAAGATAATTTGATCAGAACAATTCTTGTTCTAACACTTCGAACACCAAGAGATTGGTGTTCACCGAACATAAAGATGCCTCCTCCATTTTAACGGGTTCGAATTCAGCCATAAGTGCAAGATGGATGAAATCACCATTGTCATTAACTTCGTTATATTGGAACAACTCAAAATCTTGGAGTCTTGCAAACATACCTCTTGATCTTGTTGATCTCCTCACATTATCTTCCATTTGGGCATCAACGCTAGTTGGTTCTGCACCTTTCAGCACTGCATGAACAAACTTTTATCTAGTTTAATTGGTTGACATAATAGTGCAACCAGTTACACTCTACTTCACTTCTGTAACTTCTTCGAAAACGACGTATCTGTTGATCATGGTTCTTCTTCATAATACAACTTGTAACCAATGATAAAGTGATACTTTACAGGTATCATTTATTCTCCCTTGTCACCAAGCGTCTTTCTAAGTTGATCTGGCACATGTCGATACGCCACCGAGCCAAACACTCTCAAATGACTCGTGTTTGGTTTCAATTTGAACCAAATATGCAGTTGTGGACACCACTTCTCTCCATAATTCTTTTGGTAAGTTCTTCCCCTTCAACATGTTTCTCACCATGTTCATAATCGATTGATTCTCCTTTTAGAAACACCATTTTGTCATTGTGTATAAGATGGTACTACCTCATGTACTATGCCCTATTGATCACAAAACCTCCTAAAGTCACTTGAAGCATATTCACCTTTATTGTCTGTTTTAGGAATTTTGAGCTTGTGACCATTTTTCCTTTTAACCATAGACTTGGACTTCTTAAACAACTCAAATACCTCATCCTTTCTCTTGATTAGGTATGTCCATAGTTTTCTACTATGATCATCAATGAATGTGAAAAAAAATATATTGCCTCAAATCGAATCAACTTGCGTCGATCCATACACATCTGAATACACCACCTTAAGGAGACACTTGGTTCTACAACCTACATGATTGCTCAATTTTCCCCTATGTTGCTTTGCTTGCACACATTCTTCAGAAATTTTAGTTGGTACGTTGATTAATGGTAGCCCCCTCACCATTCCGTTATTTTGTAAGGCATTGAGATCTCAAAAACTAAGATGCCAAATCCAATAGTGTCATATTCACTCTTATCGAATAGTCGTTGTAGCAATACACCTATGCTCCACAACCTTCAACTCAACTTTGATAGTTCTATTAGGAGTCATAGGAGCTTTTAGGACAAAAACCTATTAGCAACTATAAGGCGTAGCGCCTTGTCCTCCATGTGAATCTTGTAATACTTCTCAAGAAATTGGCCAATACTTAGAATACTGCACTAGATTTCGAGAATATAAAACACATCCTTTATCAAATAATGTCTACCATCCATTTTCTCAGTTGATACATCATCGATCCCATCCAATGCTAGAGTGATATCATTAGAAAACTTCACTTTGTTCTTAATGACCCCATTGATTGTAACAAACTAATATTTTCTTCTCGTTATATGCGTTGAACACCCAAAGTCCAAATACCATTTATCGGTGCACTACACTGCTTCCTTCAAAGTCACCATTGCATTTTCTTCAATATGTAACCAGTTAACATAATTATGCAACCGGTTACATTTTGGTTCCTCAACATTTTTCAAACTGCTTCTGCTTTTGTCTTGTAACACGTTGTTGCAGCATTCTCCCTCTATGATCATGACCAAGAGTGTGTTCTCATCATCAAACTCTTGCCTTGCAACTCTAGCTTCATCTTCTTGAGGTTTTCTAGATGGAATTGCATTCTCTTACAAAATGGTCAAGTTTTTGATAACTATAGCACTGCACGCTTCTCTTGTCAACCATTATTCTTCCACCTCTACCTCTTAGATTTCCACCTCTAAAGTTGTTTAATCCAACAACCCTATTACCACTACTTTCACCCTTTTATAATGTTGAATCCTTGGAACTTTGGGACTTTCTTCCAACAAAATTTTGAAAGTTCCCTCTACCTTTGTTCATGGGAAACTTTCATTTCGCCTTCTTGTTTCTCTCGTTGAAACGGTTTTGCAAGGCGATCTCCGCATTTGCTTAATCATCATTCATTTTCTCCACTCTCTTCTCATGTTCCTCAAGAGAGTTTTGCAGCTCTTCTTTTCTCATCGTCGCAAGATCCTTCGATTCCTCAATCGCTACGACTATGTTATCTAACATTACCGTAAAAAATGCAAGATTTTTGCGACTACATACTGCTCCATAATTGTTTCTCCATATGTTTTTACTTGCTTCACCAACCGAGTAATTCTCGTTATGAAATCGATGATGGTCTCCTTCTCCTCCTTTTGAATAAACTCGAGCTGACATTTGTGAGTTTGTAACCTCACAACCTTCTCCTTATCAGCCCTGCATATATCTTGTCGAAGATTTCTCATGCTTGCTTCAATGATTGACAATTACCAACTTTCTCGAAATTATTCGTATCAACGTTTTGATGAATTAAAAACAACGCCTTGTAATCTTTCTTTTTTTCTTTCATATGTGATGCTCTTTGATTCGAAGTAGCACCTTCAACAAAAGGATTCACACCGTTCTTGATCACATCAAGAACATCTTGGTAGCCAAACAAGACCTTCATTTACTTGCACCATTTGTCGTAATTCTTCGCATCAAGGATGGACAAATTTACAGGGATTCTTACTCTGGAGACAACATTTATATTTGCATTCTAGGAGGTACATGGATCGAACCAGGCTCTTAATGTCAAATGTTAGAACTTGGAATCACAAGATTGGTGAATAAATGAGTAATTGAGTGTGGAGAGGAAAAAAGTAAGAGAGAATTATAGAAAGTGAAAATATTTACATTAATTTATTCATAGGCAAAATATTCATTTTGGTCCCTTAACTATACTTTTGAGTTCATACTGGTTCCTTAATTTTTTTTCGTGTCACGTTGGTCCCTTAACTTTCAAAACATTTCATTTTAGTCCTTTTTGTCTAATTAGCGACGGATTTAGAGACCGTTTTTCAAAGTTTTTCTGTCGCTAATTAGACAAGAAAGAGTAAAATAAAATATTTTAAAAATTAAGTGACCAAAGTGACACGAAAAAAATTAAAGGACCAAAAATATAATTAAGTGGCGAAAATGAATATTTTGCCTTTATTCATAAGATACTCTGTGGAAGAAAATAAAGAGATGACATAAATATAATCAAGTGAAAATAAAATTGAGAGAAATAAAGATCAATATAATTAAATAGAGGGAGAGTAAAAAAGGGGGGATAAAGTAGAGAATTTAAAATGCTCAAAATTCATAGTCCAACTTACGTTGAGGAATGGTAGTTAATTCAAACATACTAAAATATTTGTTTTAGAAATAATTTTAAAAAAATAATTGATTTTATTTAAAAATGAATTGAATGTAAAATAATTTATATTTAAAATGTATTTAGAGAAAAATGATTTTAAGTGAAAAAAATATAGTTAAACTCAAATACTAAACATCATAATTTTAAATTGTAATCCATTATGAAAATAAGGTTTAAATTGTAAATTATTATATAAAATCTTAAAGTACTTGATATTATAGAGTTTTTTTTTTTTCACCACCGGTATAGTCTAGTTCAAGTGTGACATCAAGTGATTCCAATTTTCTTTCGATTAAGGTTGCGAGGATCGGACCGTGGTCATCCCTATCAAATCTAGTGACAATCACCGGTAGACCAAATAACAATTGGTACTTGATATATTAGAGTTACATCAACATTAACAACATTCATCAAAAAACACATTTAAATCTCAAATCTCAATGGCATGTGACTTTAGATTTTATAATTCAATGATAAGAGTAGACTCAAAACAATTCTGAAAAGAAATGCAATAGTAGAAAGAAAAAGTACTATATGATTCATTAAATGGATGGATACATATTCAATGAATGGCTAATTCCAAGTTATTATTTATCTGCAAACAGACATGTGATCAATTGAACCAATATTCAAAGAAATATATATCACAACAATAACAATAAAAATCAATAACTAAGTTGCAGATAGTTAGTAAAGCTTAATTCTTGTGTTAATGGGGCTCCTTTAAATGAGGTAAGACTTAAGAACTTTTCCACATTTACAACAAGTCTGCCAAAAAGAAACAAATAAGACAAAAGAAACAAATAAGACAAAAAAACAAAAATATAATTAACATATCCTATTTGATGTCTGCTGTGTTATGGAAGAAGTAAAAAAAAAAGTATTTACCTGATGCCCACAACCGAAGGCCATGTCTTTTGAATTGGTCAAGCAAATGGGACAAAGCTGCAAATGGGACACAGCAAATTTCTAGTAGGGCCACTTCAGATTCAGCACGAACAATAAACAGTGTTTACTAAACTCAACTCAAAACAACAACGGACAGATCAAACATTGAAACCTCATTGAGGTCAGGAGCTAGCAACACAACCTCAACCTAGTAGGCACAATCCACATTTAAAAGGGACAACTAGTATTTTGTGAGATCAAGGGCCTACCTCCAACAAGAAACACTAGCCATGCTATTGTGTTGTCTCATGGAGCTGGTCCCGTGAGTGTGAGGCCGTGTAGGTATCCACACCATCATAAAGATTAGATTGAACAACAAATCCAGAGCCTACTGCAACAGGGAGTGATTCGAAATAGCACTAGTGCCTTTTCGAGTCCGGTCATTTTGTTAAAGAAGAAAGATCAGTCGTGGCGGATGTGCATGGATTATCGTGTTTTGAACAAGGTCACTATTTAAGATAAGTATCCTATTCCGATGGTTGATGAAGTATTAGATTCTAATGGTTGATGAATTATTAGATGAATTATTAGATGAGTTGCATGGCTTGGCTTATTTTTCCAAATTAGACTTGAAGTCCCGGTACCATCAAATTAAAATGAAAGAGGAAGATATTCATAAAATAAATTTCCGTAGTCATGAAGGCCATTACGAGTATATGGTGATATCGTTCAGGCTTACCACCGCTCCAACTACCTTTCAATCTGAGATGAACGAAATTTTTAAACCTTATTTGAGAAGGTTTGTCCTCGTGTTATTTGATGATATATTAGTGTATAATGCTAATTGAAAAACACATTTGGCACACTTAGTAATAGTTTTACACGTCCTTCGACAACTTTAGGTTGTAGCCAACAAGAACAAATTGTGGAACCTTATTTTGCAGGTGATATACTTTTAATAAGGACATCAACTTTTCATGATGAAAACTAATGTCTACTGACAAGTCAAGTACAAACGGCTAAGCAGATAAAGATGCAAACATAAGAATTAGGGTTTGATGGACTTGACTATCAGATGATGGCAATCAAGTGAAATATAACTCAAGCCTCATCTCTTGCTTCTCAAGCAAGTCTCTACAAAAAGAGAAAGTATCTGACAAGGTCTTGAAGTGCTAAGAAGCCCTCCAAAATTATTAATAAGTGAACACTTTATAAAACAAGAGCGTTTTATTGTAAAAGCGCATGGCTAAAGCGCACACACACTACAATATATTTTCAAACTAATTTCTTTTAAGAAAAAATCTTGAAGTTGTTCAGGATGAATTGAGAGTTGTCAAAATAGCTTTGGAAAAATTTTGACCTTACTAAACGATTAGCACTTTTATCTAATCGATTAGCTCAGTTCAAAATTAAGTCTCAAGTGATTAGGACATGGCCTTAATGATATGCAACAACTGGATATCTTTTCCTTCTTATTTTGAACATGCAATCGATTATATTTTTAACATCTAATCGATTGGAATCATGTGCTAATTGATTAGAATGTCAAAAAAAGAAATAAATTGAAATTCCTTTTTAGGCCATCCTCTAGCTTATAAATATAGGTTCATTCCCTCATTTTAAAACATCTAGAATCATATTTTGACACAATTCACTCTCTCCCTTTCTCCCTCTAAACTTATTTTTTACTTTCTCTCACTAATATTTTAGCATTAGATCATTTGTGAAAAACGTTCTTGTATGAGTGAGAATTAAGGTGTAATCCTAGAAGGGTAGAATTGTCAATTCCCCAAGGAACCTTTGTCTATACCTTAGTTAAACATAATTCCATTTAGGAATTTTTGTTTGGGTTAGTAGCTAAACCCGTAAAAACTTAGATTTAGGGGATTGTGTGATCCAGTTTCTCTTTAGGTTTGAGATCAGCCCAATGTTAAAATCCCATAGGTTCTTGGTCAGTCCGATATAAAACCAAGATCTGGTTAAAGCTTAGCTCGGTATTAAAATCTTGAATAAGGTTCAATATTATTCCAGTATTAAGATCTCATAGGTTCTTGATTAGCCCGGTATAAAACCAAGATCAAGTTAAAACTTAGCCCGATATTAAAAGCTTGGATAAGGTTCGAGATTAGCCTGGTATTAAAATCTCACAGGTTATTGGTTAGCCCGGTTTTAGCCCGTGTAAAAGCTTGCAAAGTTTGTGAAAAGAATATTAATCGCTTCAATCTATCGTATGGAGAGGTGACTAACTGCTTCAATATGCTTCTGCTATTTTATTTGAGTCTGTTATCAAATTATTTTCCTGTTACTAATATACGATTTCTGAAATCGTGCTAAGATATTCCCATAAAATGTATCCTGTTAGTATAATTACCATTAGATTAAAACAAAAATAAGGAAATCAACTTAAATTAAGAAAAGGACAAACTGAGTGGTTCCCTTTCTTTTTCTAACTGGGGCGCCCACCCCACTCTATATTCACAATCTGGGGCACCCACACCTTGCACACGGGCCCCCCGCCGTACTTCCTTAGGGAGCCCACCCCTTATTGGTGTGCCCCCCATCCCAATTCTTCTTCTTCCTTCATTATTTCTTCTTCCCCTAATTTTTCTAGAATTCATTCTTTTATAATTCCATCGAACCAAATTATTATTACACTCAATATTATATTACAGAGACTTAATTTGTACTAAACCGACACGAGACAATTTTCTTTTGCCACAACATTTAATTAACAGAACCAGTTTCTTATCGATTTCTAAAAAGAACATCACAACAGCAACAATAACACAGACAATAACAACACCAACACATACAACAACAATACCAACCACAGTATAAATTTTAACGACCCAAGACCCCACATATCATCCATCATATTCCCGGTTATAGAGTCAGAACTCCACCCTTACCTTGAATTGGAGACCGCTCTATAATTCTCTGATCGAATCCGAGCTTCGCCGTAGATTCCAACCTTTGCCTCTTCTGCAACTTTTCCTCTTCACCGCAACTCTTCGTATCTTCACCAAATCCTTGTGCCTCTTTTCCGATAACCTAAAGAAAACCCTCACTGCTACTTCTAATTCTGTTTTCTTATTATTCCACTTAATCAATATAATATCATTGTTATTACCTCATTCTCATTGGGCCTAATATTCACACCCCTAATAATGCTACTTCTAACCATTCAAAGTCCATAATAATAATAATAATAGTATTATTCTAATACTATTTCTTCAATTTAATCAACCAATTTAACTCAACTAATAACACCACAGCTTAAATAACCATTTCACAATGACTCACACTTCGACAATTTAATCGCGAAAATATTCAAAAATATTTAACATAAATAATTAAATATCGGGCGTTACATATAGACATAGGCGACAGACTGAACTCGGTAGAGTATTCAGTGAAGGAGAGTTACAAGATGCTACGGGAAGAGAACATGACTGCATGCAGAAAGACGTGGTCTATGATATGGCACAAACCAATACCTTCAAAAGTATCGTGCCTAGCATGGAGACTACTCCACAATAGACTGCCGACGAAAGATAACCTAGTTAAGAGAGGTATCATCTGTCATAATAGTATTTGGTGCGCTAGCGGGTGCAGAGAGGTTGAGTCGGCTTCTCACCTTTTTTTTAAGTGTCCTATTTTTGCAGGAATTTGGCCTCAGGTTATCAAGTGGCTAGGTTTGCAGGCGGTGCTGCCAAAAGAGTGCAAGGATTATCTTGAACAATTTGAAGCATTACTCGGCTGTGGCAGGAATACTGTAACACCCCAATTCTACCCAGGCTTATAGGTACAAATATCAGAGTATAAAAATTAAATTCATAAAAACAATTAGGGCGTTACACTTAAGTAACCACATAACCAAACATAACATACTCGCAAAAGATGCGTAACACAAATAATCAAAGAGGACGGATATTCATAAACACCTGAATGTATTCACACTTATATAAATGCATCGGTAACAAAGTATCCACAACATTCCTCCAAAATACATCGCATGAGAAGGTATCCAAAATACATAATACGAATGCATCTAAAGGATCAAATATACATCAAAGGATCCTATAAGCATTATCTACAAAATAAGTGTTCGATCCCCCCTAGGTGTTACGTATCACGAGCGGACGACACCAAAACGGACGACTACAAAGAGAGCACCTACACTTGCGGATCACCTGCACGTTACCCACGAGTAGGTAACATTAAGGCAGAAGGGTGAGAATATAATTCATAATGAAAGCATGATCAATATAGTAATGCCCACAAATATCATTAAGAATCATATAACAAGATAATCCAACAAGTCAACCACAGTCAATATATAAGTAATGCGGTACATGAATGATAACATAATTATAAAGACTGACGATGATGAATGAGACTCGACTATGCGTATGCATGTGGTACCAAATCCGGAGTAAAACTCCTCCTTGTCATTATGACAAAAACACCTGCCAAGCATTATGCTGGGACTTTATTCCACTCAGGAAGCCCGCAGGCTGTCGTCATCGAGCATTTAGCTCCCACTGATGACCTCTTGCCACTAAGGCTCATTCCGTTACTGAGCATTAAGCCCCTACTGGTAACCATGCCCGCAGGCCATCTGTTAACAGCATTCCGCCATTAACGTATTGAAATGTTATGCTGTGCAAATATAAGACTCTTTTACACGACAACAACATCATCAACAATATAACACGATCATACACTCACGTTACATCGTTTATATTCTATCCAAAAGGATACATCACCAATTAATAACATCGTTATCAATTACATCACACCATAATTACCACACAGGCATTAATAAGCACACAGCACACATATACCGTCAAAACATACTTGATTAGCGAATATCATTTCACAAAATACATTTATGAAAAATTCATTCAACCACCAATACACTCCTCTTTATCATAAAGCATGCTCAATAAGCTTCATAACGATTCGAACGGCACATAGAAACGACCTCCGGTTCAAAAGATAGAGCAAAACGAAGTTTGGAAAAATAAGTTCCAGCACTGGCCGCTTAGCGGGTCGCAACTGGTCGCTTAGCGAACATTCCAGTAGCAAAATGAAAAAATATGCAAGAAGCTCCGCTTAGCGGCGCACTAGCGGTTTCTGCGAAATTTCCAAAAATATCTTCTTCCGCTTAGCGGACCCAGGGCCGCTTAGCGAACCTGCGAAAACTCAGAAAAACCAGTCCTGCAACAGACCTGCTAAACCCAAATCAACCATCCCAAAACCTCATGTGAACTTCCCTACACCTCCTACACAATCCACACATGCCATATATTCATGCTAACAACCAATGATTCATGGTTCATTCACTAAATGTAAAATAACCTAATAATTCCTTCATCAATAATAAGACATGGAGAAATGTAAAGCAACCATGATCAATGAAGATATCTATCTTCATACAACACATACACACCACAAAATCATATTCATAACTTCAAAACTCACAAAACTCATAACCTAACATTTTTGGCAAAAGCATAGAAAATGTTCAAGAACAAGAACAAAAACAAACTACAAGGATCATACAATCAAGATAAACTATATTCATCCCCCTTACCTTGGTTGGATTCTTGGCTCTAGCTTGGTTTGGATTCTACAACTCTCTTCTTCTCTTCTCTTCACAAGTTCCTTTCTTTCTCTCCAAAATATCTCTCTTTCTTTCTATATCAAAATATCTCTTTTTCTCTCTATATCTCTTTCTATTTCTCTACTTCTCGTTTTCACCCACTTAACTCTCATTAATTCTAATTTTGGCCCAAATGTCACTAAACATTAATTCTAACCAATTAACACCCAAAACCTAATAATTACACACATGGAAAGTAATAATTAAAATATTAGCATAATTAATATTTACCGACTGACTCGACTCAAAAACGGTAAAATTAGGAAAATGTAGCAAACATCACAATTAATCAGAAAAACACATTTACGGGCGTTACAACCCTCCCCCACTTAAAAGATTTTCGTCCTCGAAAATAAAAATTTACCTGCTACAAACAACTCAGGATAGGAGCCTCGCATCTTACTCTCCAACTCCTAGGTCATACTCTCACCTGCCGCACTTAACCATACGACTTTCACCAAGACGATCTCCTTGCCTCGCAGAGTCTTAGTCTCACGATCCTCAATACGCACTGGCATCGTCTCAACCGTCAGGTTCTCACGCACTTGCACATCATCCATCTGAATCACATGGGACGGATCCGCAATGTATCTCCTCAACTGAGACACATGGAATACATCGTGCAGATTAGCAAGACTTGGCGGCAACGCCACCCGATACGCAACTTTTCCAACTCGCTCCGATATCTGATAAGGACCAATAAAACGCGGAGTAAGCTTCCTCGATTTCAAAGCTCGTCCAACACCCGTCATAGGCGTAACTCTTAAGAATACATGATCACCCGCTTGGAATTCCAAATCTTTCCTTCGCCTGTCATGATAACTCTTTTGCCTACTCTGTGAACTTCTCATCTTCTCACGAATAAATTTCACCTTCTCTGTAGTCTCTCTTACTATTTCAGGTCCGAGTACCACACTCTCGCCCGATTCAAACCAACACAATGGAGTTCTACACTTACGACAATATAGCGCTTCAAAAGGTGCCATTCCGATACTAGAATGAAAACTGTTGTTGTAAGTGAATTCTATCAACGGAAGATAAGTATCCCACGAACCTCCCTTCTCTAGAACACACGCCCTCAACAAGTCTTCTAACGATTGAATAGTCCTTTCGGTCTGACCGTCTGTCTGAGGATGATAAGCCGAACTCAACCTCAACTTAGAACCTAGAGCCTCTTGCAAACCTTTCCAAAAATCTGATGTGAACCTTGGATCTCTATCCGACACAATACTCAACGGTATACCATGTAGTTTCACAATCACTTTGATATAAATCTCAGCTAACTTCGCAACTGGAAAAGTGATGTTAATAGGAATAAAGTGAGCAGACTTTGTCAACCTATCAACAATCACCCAAACCGCATCGAAGCCTCTCACAGTATTTGGTAAACTCGTCACAAAGTCCATAGAAATACTATCCCATTTCCACTCTGGAATATTCAACGGTTGCAACAACCCTGCAGGACGCTGATGTTCCACCTTCGACTTCTGACATACCAAACACGCATATACAAACTGAGCCACATCTCTTTTCAAACCAGACCACCAAAAGATCTTCTTCAAATCCTGATACATCTTATTGGCTCCCGGATGAATACTCAAACTGCTTCTATGACCTTCCTCTAAAATCATCTTCTTCAGCTCGGAATCATCAGGTACACAAATCCGACCACGGAATCTCAAAACACCCTGACCATCCACTCTGAAGTCGCCATCATCACTTTGATTTGCCACTATAAACAAATCAACAAGTTTCACATCCATCCTCTGTCTCTCGCTAACGGTTGACAGAAAATCATTCGTCACTTTCAACATACCCAACTTCACACTATCTGGTGTCAATTCACATACCAAACTAAGATCACGAAACTGCTCCAAAATTTTCCACTCCTCCGCCATCATCGCGGACATATGCAAAGATTTCCGACTCAAAGCATCGGCAACCACATTAGCTTTACCAGGATGGTAATTCAAGCTAAAGTCATAGTCCTTTAGGAATTCCAAACACCTACGTTGTCTCATGTTCAATTCTTTCTGATCAAATAAGTATTTCAAACTCTTATGATCACTAAAGACCTCGAACCTTGCACCGTAGAGATAATGCCTCCAAATCTTTAATACAAAAACAACTGCAGCTAACTCTAAATCATGAGTGGGATAATTCTTCTCATGAATCCTTAACTGCCTCGAAGCGTAAGCCACCACCTTACCTCCCTGCATTAAAACACCACCTAACCCCATATGCGATGCATCACAATACACCACAAACGGTTCCTTAGGATCAGGTAAAACCAAAACCGGAGCTGAAGTCAACCTTCTCTTCAACTCTTCAAAATTCCTTTCACAAACTATGTCCCAAATAAACGCCTTACCCTTGCAAGTAAGCTGAGTTAACGGAAGTGCCAACTTCGAGAAGCCTTCTATGAATCTTCGATAATAACCCGCCAAACCTAAGAAGCTTCTGATCTCAGTAACTGATCTCGGAACCTCCCATTGTAGCACTGCATCTACCTTGGATGGATCCACTGCAATCCCGTTACCTGAAATCACATGACCAAGAAAACTCACCTCTGATAACCAGAACTCGCACTTGGATAACTTAGCATACAACTGCTTCTCCTTCAAAACCTGTAGCACAACACGCAAATGCTCCTCATGCTCTTCCGGAGACTTAGAATAAATCAAGATGTCATCTATGAAGACCACAACAAACTTATCCAACTGATCATGGAATATGCGATTCATATATTCCATAAACACACCAGGTGCATTAGAAACCCCGAACGGCATTACCAAAAATTCATAATGCCCGTACCGAGTCCTAAACGCAGTCTTCTGAATATCCTCCTCCTTCACCTGAATCTGATGGTAACCAGATCTTAAATCAATCTTGCTAAACACACTGACTCCCACCAACTGATCCATCAAGTCGTCAATCCTAGGAAGCGGATACTTATTCTTAATCGTCACCTTGTTCAACTGGCGATAATCAATACACAACCTCATGCTTCCATCCTTCTTCTTTACCAACAAAACTGGAGCTCCCCATGGTGAAACACTAGGCCTCACAAAATGTTTTGCTAGCAACTCTTCCAATTGTTTCTTTAATTCCACTAACTCTGATGCCGACATTCTATATGGCGCCATAGAAACAGGCCTCGTATCAGGAACTAGATCTATGGAAAACTCCACCTCTCCCCTTGGCGGCACATCAGAAAAGTCTTCAGGAAACACTTCGGGAAATTCTCGCACAACTGGAAAATCCCCAACTGCAGCTCGACTCTCCACAGTCAACGATGCAAACACACCAAACAATTGTGCCCCATCTTCTAACAGTCGATTCAACTCCTTGGTAGATAAGACATCAAAATCCACATCCTTCTCAAGAAATGGAAACCTCACCAACTTATGATAACAATCGATATGGACACGATTATTCATCAACCAATCCATTCCCAGAACCACGTCTAACTCGTTCATCGACAAACAAATCAAATCAACAGTAAAGTCCTTACCGAAGATTGATACCGGACAATTCTTACAAACCAAAGAAGTAGTCACCGACCCCATTGCTGGTAAATCGATAACCATCTCACCACCCAAATCAGACATAACAAGACCTAATCTTTTAACACAATCATCGGCTATAAAACAATGCGAAGCACCCGTATCAATAATAGCAATTAAAGAAATGCCATTAATAAAACAAGTACCTCTGATCAGTCGATCACCCTTATCCGTCTGAGTTCCAGCCAACGCAAACACCTTCCCACCAGCTTGAACTTTCTTCTTCGGACATTGACCGCTCATGTGTCCCTCTTCACCATAATTAAAACACACTATTCCCTTGAACGTACAGTCGGATGACATATGTCCTGCCCTCCCACACTTGAAACATTTCCTCGCATCACCATTGCAGACATTACTTTTATGGCCAGGTTTACCACACTTAAAACATACAATCTTAGCAGGAGCATCTCCCCCACTAAACCTTGGTCCATAATTCATCCTTTGCTTACCCTTCCCTCCATCATACGGCTTCCCACGATTCTGCGGACCTTTGTTCCTCTTTTCATTAATCACCTTATGATGAGCATTATTATCCTCATCATAAATCCTACAGCTGTCCACCAAATCTGGAAACACCCGAATCTTCTGATAACCTACCGCCTTCTTGATATCAGAACGCAACCCATTCTCGAACTTAATGCACTTAGAAAATTCTGCCCCCTCACCAACAAAGTGTGGGTAGAATTTCACAAGTTCATTAAACTTTGCCGCATATTCAGACACAGACATGTTGCCTTGAACCAACGCTAGAAATTCAGTCTCTTTCTTTCCACGGACATCCTCCGGGTAATACTTCCTCAAAAACTCCCTCTTGAACACCGTCCAGGAAATCTCTTCACCGGTTGCTTCTAACCTTGCCAAAGTCTCCAGCCACCAATCATCAGCCTCCACGGCTAACTGATGAGTGCCATACCTGACTTTCTGCTCTTGCGTGCAATCCATCACACGAAAGATCCTCTCCATCTCCTTCATCCAAGTCAAGGCTCCCTCGGGGTCATGCGTTCCCTTAAACACAGGAGGATTCTCCCTCTGGAAAGTCGCTAAACTCCGAGTCCTTGCATTCTCATCCGTATGCATAGCTTCAGCCATAGCTTGCAATGCAGCAGCAATAGCAGCGTCATTACGTCCAGCCATCTCTAAACTTCACAATAACACCAAGAGAAGTAAGCCCAAAGAATAACACAAGAATTGTTAGACCAACGACACGACACTTGGTCGGACAAGACCGACCCGCTCTGATACCACTAATGTAACACCCCAATTCTACCCAGGCATATAGGTACAAATATCAGAGTATAAAAATTAAATTCATAAAAACAATTAGGGCGTTACACTTAAGTAACCACATAACCAAACATAACATACTCGCAAAAGATGCGTAACACAAATAATCAAAGAGGACGGATATTCATAAACACCTGAATGTATTCACACTTATATAAATGCATCGGTAACAAAGTATCCACAACATTCCTCCAAAATACATCGCATGAGAAGGTATCCAAAATACATAATACGAATGCATCTAAAGGATCAAATATACATCAAAGGATCCTATAAGCATTATCTACAAAATAAGTGTTCGATCCCCCCTAGGTGTTACGTATCACGAGCGGACGACACCAAAACGGACGACTACAAAGAGAGCACCTACACTTGCGGATCACCTGCACGTTACCCACGAGTAGGTAACATTAAGGCAGAAGGGTGAGAATATAATTCATAATGAAAGCATGATCAATATAGTAATGCCCACAAATATCATTAAGAATCATATAACAAGATAATCCAACAAGTCAACCACAGTCAATATATAAGTAATGCGGTACATGAATGATAACATAATTATAAAGACTGACGATGATGAATGAGACTCGACTATGCGTATGCATGTGGTACCAAATCCGGAGTAAAACTCCTCCTTGTCATTATGACAAAAACACCTGCCAAGCATTATGCTGGGACTTTATTCCACTCAAGAAGCCCGCAGGCTGTCGTCATCGAGCATTTAGCTCCCACTGATGACCTCTTGCCACTAAGGCTCATTCCATTACTGAGCATTAAGCCCCTACTGGTAACCATGCCCGCAGGCCATCTGTTAACAGCATTCCGCCATTAACGTATTGAAATGTTATGCTGTGCAAATATAAGACTCTTTTACACGACAACAACATCATCAACAATATAACACGATCATACACTCACGTTACATCGTTTATATTCTATCCAAAAGGATACATCACCAATTAATAACATCGTTATCAATTACTGAAGGATAGAAAAACACTTAGAAAGGGGGGGGGGGGTTTGAATAAGTGTAGCTTTAAAAACTTGACAGATAAAAATAAATTGCACAGTTATTTTTATCCTGGTTCGTTGTTAACTAAACTACTCCAGTCCACCCCCGCAGAGATGATTTACCTCAACTGAGGATTTAATCCACTAATCGCACGGATTACAATGGTTCTCCACTTAGTCAGCAACTAAGTCTTCCAGAGTCTTCTGATCACACACTGATCACTCCAGGAACAACTGCTTAGATACCCTCTAAGACTTTTCTAGAGTATTCTGATCCACACGATCACTCTAGTTACAACTGCTTAGATACCCTCTAAGACTTTTCTAGAGTATTCTGATCCACACGATCACTCTAGTTCCTTACAACTTAATGTAATCAATTCTAAGAGTATTACAATTGCTTCTTGAAAGCTATAATCACAAACTGTGATATTTCTCTTAATGTTTAAGCTTAATCTCACTAATATATTACAACAGCAATGTAGTGAGCTTTGATGAAGATGAAGATTCTGAGCTTTGAATAGAACAGAGTGTCAGCAAGTTAATATGAATTGTTTTGTGCAAAATCGTTAACCTTGCTTCTCATCAGAACTTCATATTTATAGGCGTTGGAGAAGATGACCGTTGAGTGCATTTAATGCTTTGCGTGTTCCGTACAGCATCGCATTTAATGTTATACGCTTTTGTCAACTACCTCGAGCCTTGTTCACGCTGTGTCTACTGACGTTGCCTATAGTAGCTTTTAACGTTCCTTTTGTCAGTCAGCGTAGCTTGCCACTTGTACTTCCTTCTGATCTGATGTTTGTGAATACAACGTTTGAATATCATCAGAGTCAAACAGCTTGGTGCAAAGCATCTTCTGATCTTCTGACCTTGAAGTGCTTCTGAGCGTGATACCATCAGAACTTCAGTGCTTCTGATCTCATGTTCTTCTGATGCTTCCATAGACCCATGTTCTGATTCTGCTTCGACCATCTTCTGATGTCTTGCCAGACCATGTTCTGATGTTGCATGCTGAACCCTTTGAGACAAAGCTTCTGAGCGCTGAATTATGCATACTCTTTATATATTTCCTGAAAAGGAAATTGCATTGGATTAGAGTACCATATTATCTTAAGCAAAATTCATATTATTGTTATCATCAAAACTAAGATAATTGATCAGAACAAATCTTGTTCTAACAATCTCCCCCTTTTTGATGATGACAAAAACATATATAAATGATATGAATTTGCGATCAGAAAGAGCAGACGGCAAAAGACAAATTACACAGCTATAGCATAAGCATATGAATATGTCTCCCCCTGAGATTAACAATCTCCCCCTGAGATAAATAATCTCCCCCTGAAATAAATACTCGAAGAACTTTAATAAAAGACTTCCCTGATTATTTCGGTAGAGACGATCACATAAGCTTCTGTCTTCAGAGAATTCATAGCTTCTGACTTCTGCTTCCATTGGACAGCTTCAGAACTAGAATTTCTTTAGATCTCTAGAACACTCACAGCTTCTGATTCCTGCTTCCATCTAGGACAGCTTCAGAACTTGAATTTCTTCGATCTTCAGAACATTCACAGCTTCTGATTTCTGCTTCCATTTAGGACAGCTTCAGAACTTGAGCTTTCTGGATCTTTAGAACATTCCCAGCTTCTGATTTCTGCTTCCCTCGGATAGCTTCAGAGCTTTGAATTTCTACCAACATCACTTCATGCTAGATTTGTATCAGAACATTGTTGAATGTACCAGAGCATCATCAGAGCATCTCTACATCCTGAAATGTTACAGAACAAAAACTAAACGACAAAAGTCAGCATGAACGAGTCAGAACATAAAGTGTATATTCGAACACATGATATGTATCAGAGCCATATAGGCTAAAATAATGTATCAGAGCAAATAGAATTTTGTCAGAACAAATAGACAAATATGGATCAAATTCTATTATCAGTGCTTCTGATTCATTCTTCTTTCTTGCTTCTGATTTCTGAAGCTTGACAGCACTCGGCTTGCTTCAGTTTCCATGAGTTTATTCTTTTTACAGAATAACACTTCTTATGGTTTTGCTTCTTGTGTTTGCTTTGAAGATTCTCTTCACTTCTTTATACCTGCAAAACACTTAAACCATATAGAACTTGCAGTTCTTGTTAGAAAATGTGTGGGAGCTTTACCCAGCAACTGATAGATTAATCAAATCATTTATCATTTATCTTCTCCCCCTTTTTGTCATAACATCAAAAAGAATATATCAAAAGATTCAGATGAATAAAACGACAAATAAAATCACTAGAATGTAAAACCAAAGAAACTTTTCATTTATAATCAAAAAAGATTACAAGAGAGGAATGCAGGAAAACAGATGCAACAAGGAAAGAAAACTACTAAGACCAAAAACTAAGACCCTAGCTAAGACAACAATCTGTGCCAGCATGTCTTGAACCCTGTCATTAGTTGCAGTTTTCCTTGCCATGATGGAGTGAAACGCATCATTGACTGCTTCTTGGGCTTCCAGGCCAGGGGTCAGGGAGACTTGGTTCTGATGCAGATCTTCCACAATCTTTATCAGAAACAACATTCTCAGCAGGTGAAGATGAAGAGATTTCTTTGGAATGGGTTGAGGGAGAGGTAAGGTTAGATGAAGAGGAAGTTGAGTCTTGAAGGTAAAAAGATGAGGAAGAAGATGGAGATGATGGAGGGCTTTCACCAGGGGGTTGAAACACACGTCTAGAATAGTTTCCAGACAACTTTGCTTCGAATGGATTCACCTTGAGAGGGTCATAGGTGATCTTTATCTTTTTGGGTTTGGACGAAGATGTTTCAACAGCTTTTCTCTTTTTGTTTTGATCATTTTCATGGTTTCCTGGGCTTGATGAAGAGTTCATGATGGATTTGCAGATACTGAACAGCTAGGGTTTGATATGAATGCAAAAAAAATAGAGAAAGAAAACACAGACGGAGTGTAATAGAGAAAATATAAGAGGGAAGGAGAAGCGTTTGAAGAGAATTTAAAAGAAAATAAAATGAAACAAATGATGGATAGCATTTAATGTTACGTGACATGAGGAGAGATAATAAAGACGAATGAGGTGACTAGCACAGTTACCTATGGTCGGCGTCCCTTCAACTGCACGCGCGCTTATCCATGAATAGTAACAACAGGTTTACCATCCCGAGATAAAACGTTACAGCTGTTTTGCTTTAAAAGAGGTTCTGAATCAACTTAGACAATGAAACGTTAGTAATAACCGAATCATAATTTCTAAAAGAATTCAATCAGAACTTCTGGAAAAAAAAATCCACATTCATTTCAGAAGATACTCATACGTAAGAGCTTCTCATCTTCTCATTCTGGGCATAAATCCATACTGATATTCTTCAGAATGAACTTAAACCTATCTTCAGCCAGGGGTTTTGTAAAGATATCAGCCCATTGATGGTCTGTATCAACAAAGTTTAAAGATATAACACCCTTCTGAACATAGTCCCTTATGAAATGATGTTTAATCTCAATATGTTTAGCCTTTGAATGAAGAATAGGATTCTTAGATAAACATATAGCAGAAGTATTATCACAGAATATAGGAATGTTACTCTCATATATCTGATAATCTTCTAACTGACTCTTCATCCAGAGCATCTGTGTACTGCAACCAGCAGCAGCGACATATTCTGCTTCTGTTGTTGATAGAGCAATAGTTGCTTGCTTCTTGCTATACCAGGAGATCAAATGACTTCCAAGAAATTGGCAACTTCCTGAAGTACTCTTTCTTTCAATTCTGTCTCCAGCATAGTCAGCATCGCAGAATCCTACTAAGTTGTATTCTTTAGATTTTCTGTAAACTAAGCCAACATTAGTAGTACCTTTCAAATACCTTAGAATTCTCTTAACAACAGTTAAATGAGATTCTCTAGGATCTGATTGGAATCTAGCACACAAACAAACACTGAACAGAATGTCAGGTCTAGAAGCAGTCAAATATAGAAGAGATCCAATCATACCTCTGTATAACTTCTGATCTACCTTCTTACTTACCTCATCCTTACCTAGGATGCATGTTGGATGCATAGGAGTTTTGGCTTCTTTGCAGTCTAGAAGATTAAACTTCTTCAGAAGTTCCTTCACATACTTGGTTTGGTGAACATACGTTCCTTCTGATGTTTGATTTATTTGTATTCCAAGGAAATACTTGAGTTCTCCCATCATGCTCATTTCAAACTCAGCCTGCATAGACTCAGCAAACTCCTTTCCAAGTGTAGCATTAGATGTTCCAAAAATAATATCATCTACATATATTTGACAAATTAAAATATCCCTTTTAAAGGTTTTACAAAAGAGAGTAGTGTCCACTTTTCCTCTAGTGAAACCATTATCCAGAAGGAAAGAACTTAAGCGTTCATACCAAGCTCTGGGAGCTTGTTTCAATCCATACAATGATTTCTTGAGTTTAAAAACATGATTAGGAGACATAGAGTCTTCAAAACCAGGAGGTTGATGGACATAAACTTCTTCATTTATATAACCATTTAAGAAGGCACTCTTAACATCCATCTGATAGAGAGTGATGTTATGTTGAGTGGCAAATGAAATTAATAGACGAATAGATTCTAACCTGGCCACTGGTGCAAAGGTTTCTGTATAGTCAATCCCTTCTTGCTGACTATAACCCTGAGCCACCAGTCTGGCTTTGTTCCTTATCACTTCACCTTTCTCACTGAGCTTGTTTCTGAAGACCCATTTTGTACCGATTATATTGAATCCATCTGGTCTAGGAACAAGATCCCAAACATCATTCCTTGTAAACTGATTCAGTTCTTCTTGCATAGCAATTATCCAGTCTGGATCTTCTAGAGCATGATCAACAGAAGTTGGCTCGATCAAAGATACAAGACCTAATTGACAGTCTGCATTGTTCTTAAGGAATGCTCTTGTTCTGATTGGATCATCCTTCTTGAAGGATAGAAAAACACTTAGAAAGGGGGGGTTTGAATAAGTGTAGCTTTAAAAACTTGACAGATAAAAATAAATTGCACAGTTATTTTTATCCTGGTTCGTTGTTAACTAAACTACTCCAGTCCACCCCCGCAGAGATGATTTACCTCAACTGAGGATTTAATCCACTAATCGCACGGATTACAATGGTTTTCCACTTAGTCAGCAACTAAGTCTTCCAGAGTCTTCTGATCACACACTGATCACTCCAGGAACAACTGCTTAGATACCCTCTAAGACTTTTCTAGAGTCTACTGATCAACACGATCACTCTAGTTACAACTGCTTAGTTCACTCCTAAGACTTTTCCTAGAGTATTCTGATCCACACGATCACTCTAGTTCCTTACAACTTAATGTAATCAATTCTAAGAGTATTACAAATGCTTCTTGAAAGCGATAATCACAACTGTGATATTTCTCTTAATCGTTTAAGCTTAATCTCACTAATATATTACAACAGCAATGTAGTGAACTTTGATGAAGATGAAGATTCTGAGTTTAGATTTGAACAGCGTTTCAGCAAGTTTGATATGAGTTGTTTTGGTGCAGAATCGTTAACCTTGCTTCTCATCAGAACTTCATATTTATAGGCGTTGGAGAAGATGACCGTTGAGTGCATTTAATGCTTTGCGTGTTCCGTACAGCATCGCATTTAATGTTATACGCTTTTGTCAACTACCTCGAGCCTTGTTCACGCTGTGTCTACTGACGTAGCCTAGAATAGCTTTTAACGTTCCTTTTGTCAGTCAGCGTAGCTTGCCACTTGTACTTCCTTCTGATCTGATGTTTGTGAATACAACGTTTGAATATCATCAGAGTCAAACAGCTTGGTGCATAGCATCTTCTGATCTTCTGACCGTGAAGTGCTTCTGTTGCGTGATACCATCTTCTGAGCTTCAGTGCTTCTGATCTCATGTTCTTCTGATGCTTCCATAGACCCATGTTCTGATTCTGCTTCGACCATCTTTTGATGTCTTGCCAGACCATGTTCTGATGTTGCATGCTGAACCCTTTGAGACAAAGCTTCTGAGCGCTGAATTATGCGTACTCTTTATATATTTCCTGAAAGGGAAATTGCATTGGATTAGAGTACCATATTATCTTAAGCAAAATTCATATTATTGTTATCATCAAAACTAAGATAATTGATCAGAACAAATCTTGTTCTAACAATCTCCCCCTTTTTTATGATGACAAAAACATATATAAATGATATGAATTTGCGATCAGAAAGAACAGACGGCAAAAGACAAATTACACAGCTATAGCATAAGCATATGAATATGTCTCCCCCTGAGATTAACAATCTCCCCCTGAGATAAATAATCTCCCCCTAAAATAAATACTCGAAGAACTTTAATAAAAGACTTCCCTGATTATTTCGGTAGAGACGATCATATAAGCTTCTTGTCTTTAGAGAATTCATAGCTTCTGACTTCTGCTTCCATTGGACAGTTTCAGAACTAGAATTTCCTTAGATCCCTAGAACACTCATAGCTTTTGATTCCTGCTTCCATCTAGGACAGCTTCAGAACTTGAATTTCTTTGATCTTCTGAACATTCACAGCTTCTGACTTCTGCTTCCATCTAGGACAGCTTCAGAACTTGAATTTCTTTGATCTTCTGAACATTCACAGCTTCTGATTTCTGCTTCCATTCAGGACAGCTTCAGAACTTGAGTTTTCTGGATCTTTAGAACATTCGCAGCTTCTGATTTCTGCTTCCCTCGGATAGCTTCAGAACTTTGAATTTCTACCAACATCACTTCATGCTAGATTTGTATCAGAACATTGTTGAATGTACCAGAGCATCATCTGAGCATCTCTACATCCTGAAATGTTACAGAACAAAAACTAAACGACAAAAGTCAGCATGAACGAGTTAGAACATAAAATGTATATTAGAACACATTATATGTATCAGAGCCATATAGGCTAAAATAATGTATCAGAGCAAATAATGTATCAGAGCAAATAGAATTTTGTCAAAGCAAATAGACAAGTATGGATCAAATTCTATTATCAGTGCTTCTGATTTCTGAAGCTTGACAGCACTCAGCTTGCTTCAGTTTCCATGGTTTTGCTTCTTGTGTTTGCTTTGAAGATTCTCTTCACTTCTTTATACCTGCAAAACACTTAAACCATATAGAACTTGCAGTTCTTGTTAGTGAATGTGTGGGAGCTTTACCCAGCAACTGATAGATTTAATCAAATCATTTATCATTTATCTTTCTCCCCCTTTTTGTCATAACATCAAAAAGAATATTTTAAAAGATTCAGATGAATAAAACGACAAATAAAAAACACTGGAATGTAAATCAAGGAAACTTTTCATTGATAACCAGCAAGAATGATTACAGGAGAAGAATGCAGGAAAAACAGATGCAACAAGGAAAGAAAACTACAAAGACCAAAGGACTAAGATTCTAGCCTACGCAAAATCCGCGCCAGAACATCATGAATCCCGTCAGTGCTTGTAGCTTGCCTTGCCATGAAGGAGCGAAACTCAGCATTGGCTGCTTCTTGTGCGTCCAAACGAGAAGCCAGCATAGCTTGATTCTGATGAAGAGTTTCCAAGGTCTCCATCAGAGCTGAGGTTTCACCAGAAGAAGAGGCACCTGAATTTCTGCCTAAGGGGACAGCAATTTCAGCAGGGTGATCTTCTGGAAGATCTTCAGCTTGTGCATCTTCCATTTCCTCATCTGAGTCTGACTCAGAAGTAGCCTTAGCATATTCTGGTTCAGGCAGCTCAGAAGTTCCATCTTCCAACGCTTGAAGAATAGCTGCTAGGTTTGTTGGAGGAGTAGGACCAGCAGCTTCAGCACGATAAACCACTACTGGAAAGACCATGTGAGGTGCTTTTTCAGAAGGGTTCATTCTGAACCAGTTGAACAGCCACTGAAAATCTCCAGTCAGCACAGGAAACCATGGTCTCCACACCACGATGTCTCTGCAGAGATTTTCTTCTTCCAACTCATCTGCAGGTATCTTCTTCTCAAGAACACTTCTGTTCCTGATGAGATGGTGACGGCTGCTTTCACCAGCTTCCAGCCGAAGACCACGAATACCAGGAGCTTCAGACATGATCCTTCTCTGAGTGTCTGTAGCCTTATCCAGAAAATCCTGACGAAAGGTATTCCAAAGGTTGTTTGTAGCATACTTATCCAGATGATTAAGGTGAGCAGCACCCAGAATCTCCAACCAGCCATTTACATCAGCATGTAAAAGCTCCAGATAAGATTGAGTGGTAGGGGTTGGAGGGATGACAGTGAACCTGGAGTCGGGAAGAACAATACTATAGGGATTAGGTGTTCTGGTGGGAAAAGGGTGTGAGAGAGATGAAGAAATATCTGATGGAAGGGTTGAAGGGGAGGAGATATCAGATGGTGAAGAGAGTGGTTCCGAGAGGATGAATGAGGAGGAAGAGGTGGTGGAGGTCTTTGAAGAGGGAGGTGATTGAGGGGTACCGTCAATGGGTTGATACACTTTTAGAGGGTCATAGGTGATCCTTACTCTTTTTGGTTTGGTTTCTGGTTCAGCAGTTGCCTTTCTCTTTTGTTTCCGATCATTATCTTGATTACCAGAGCTTGACGATGGATTCATGATGAAGTTGCAGATATTGGAAACTGCTAGGGTTTATGATATGAATGTAAAGAGAGAGAACGAAAAAGAAACTGTATGCAAAGTGAGAGAAATATAAGAGGGAAAAGAAACGTTTGAAGAATATATAAAGAAAACTGAAAGGGAGTTAATGATGAAAAGCATTTAATGTTACGTGACATGAGGAGAGATAATAATGACAAAAGACGTGACTTGCACAGTTACCTAAGTAGACGTCCCCTCAACTGCACGCACGCTTGTCCAGGAGTAGTGAACACGTGTTTACCATCTGGATAGCCAGTTACAGCTGTTTTGCTTTTAAAAAGATTCTGAATCAACCATATATAAGAACTTCTCATCTTCTAAATTTGGGCTTGTTTCTGAAGACTCATTTTGTACCGATTATATTGAATCCATCTGGTCTAGGAACAAGATCCCAAACATCATTCCTTGTAAACTGATTCAATTCTTCTTGCATAGCAATTATCCAGTCTGGATCTTCTAGAGCATGATCAACAGAAGTTGGCTCGATCAAAGATACAAGACCTAATTGACAGTCTGCATTGTTCTTAAGGAATGCTCTTGTTCTGATTGGATCATCCTTCTTTCCAAGAATGACATCTTCTGAATGACCAGAGATGAGCCTAGATGATCTTTTGACAGATGGTTCTTCAGAAATGCTTAGATTCTCCAGAGAAGCTGATACTTGATCTTCCGATTCTTTGCTTCTGAGAAGCTCTGCTTCTGATGCGTTGCTTCTTGGCTCAACAACTTCTGATATATCAATATCACAATCTGCAAAATTATCAAACTGCTTTGGTTTTTCAGAACCAAGCTTATCATCAAACCTGATATTGATTGATTCTTCTACAATCAATGTTTCAGTATTGTATACTCTGTAGCCTTTTGAGCGTTCAGAATATCCAAGAAGGAAACATTTTTGAGCTTTGGAATCAAACTTACCAAGATGATCTTTAGTGTTCAGAATAAAGCATACACATCCAAAAGGATGGAAATAAGAAATGTTGGGCTTTCTATTCTTCCACAATTCATAGGGAGTCTTATTTAGAATAGGTCTGATAGAGATTCTATTCTGAATATAGCATGCAGTGTTTATTGCTTCTGCCCAGAAATGCTTAGCCATATTGGTTTCATTGATCATGGTTCTGGCCATTTCTTGTAGAGTCCTATTCTTTCGTTCTACAACTCCATTTTGCTGTGGAGTTCTAGGACAAGAGAAATCATGGGCAATACCATTTTCTTTGAAGAATTCTTCAAAGGATCTGTTCTCAAATTCACCACCATGATCACTTCTGACCTTTATGATTTTACACTCTTTTTCAGATTGAATCTGAATGCAGAAATCAAAGAACACTGAATGAGTCTCATCCTTGTGTTTCAAGAATTTTACCCATGTCCAGCGGCTATAATCATCTACGATGACTAATCCATATTTCTTCCCTCTGACAGATGCTGTTTTGACTGGGCCAAACAGATCAATGTGCAAGAGTTCTAATGGCCTTGAGGTAGAAACAACATTCTTGGACTTGAATGCAGGTTTGGAGAACTTGCCCTTCTGACATGCTTCACAAAGAGCATCTGATTTGAATTTCAGATTAGGGAGTCCTCTGACAAGATTCAGTTTGTTAATCTGAGAAATCTTTCTCAAACTAGCATGACCTAATCTTCTGTGCCAGACCCACTGCTCTTCAGAAACAGACATAAGACAAGTCACCTTCTGACTCATAAGATCTTGCAGATCTGTCTTATAAATGTTGTTCTTCCTCTTGCCTGTAAATAGGATTGAGCCATCCTTCTGATTTACAGCCTTGCAAGACTCTTGATTAAAGATTATATCATAACCATTGTCACTCAATTAACTGATAGATAAGAGGTTATGTGTTAATCCTTCTACAAGAAGTACATTAGAAATGGAAGGAGAGTTACCAGACTTTATAGTTCCAGAGCCAATTATCTTGCCCTTCTGATCTCCTCCAAACTTGACTTCTCCTCCAGACTTAAGCACCAGGTCTTGGAACATAGACCTTCTTCCTGTCATGTGTCGTGAGCATCCAGAGTCCAGGTACCATGACATGTTGTGCTTTGTCCTTTTTGCAGTCAAGGATATCTGCAATAGGAATAATCTTATCCTTAGGTACCCATATCTTTTTGGGTCCTTTCTTGTTAGATTTTCTCAAGTTCTGATTGAACTTGGGTTTAACATTATAAGCAATAGGAGGAACAGCATGATAATTCTTAATGTGAGTTCCATGATATTTCCTAGGTTGTGTCACATGCTTTTTGGTGTGTGTTATGTGAAAACTTTGAGCATGTGAAGTGTGCCTAATATCATGGGAGTGGCCATACTTGAACTGATCATACAATGGCTTGTATGTGAATTTCATTTCATCAACAGGTTCAAGTTTGTATGGGGTTTCACCCTCAAAACCAATGCCAACTCTTTTGTTTCCAGACACCGCATATATCATAGAAGCTAGATGACTTCTGCCAATACTTCTAGATAAGAACTTCCTGAAACTTAAATCATATTCTTTCAGAATATGGTTTAGACTAGGAGTGGATTGTTCTGAATCAGAAGGAGATCCAACATTATTGGATAATTTTAAAAGTTTTTCTTTTAATTCAGAATTCTCCAACTCAAGCTTCTTTGTTTCAAATTCAAATAGCTTTTTCAGCTTTTTGTATTTGAGACTGATTTGAGATTTGAGTTCCATAAGTTCAGTTAGACCGGAAACTAACTCTTCTCTAGTAAGTTCAGAAAATACCTCTTCAGAATCTGATTCTGATGTAGATTCTGATCCGTCATCTTCTGTCGCCATCAGCGCACAGTTAGCCTGCTCATCTTCAGAGTCTGAATCATCTTCTGACTCATCCCAGGTTGCCATAAGACCTTTCTTCTTATGAAACTTCTTCTTGGGATTTTCCTTCTGAAGATTTGGACATTCATTCTTGTAGTGTCCAGGCTCATTGCATTCATAGCACATGACCTTCTTCTTGTCAAATCTTCTGTCATCGGAAGATTCTCCACGTTCAAATTTCTTTGAACTTCTGAAGCCTCTGAACTTCCTTTGCTTGGTCTTCCAGAGTTGATTTAGCCTTCTGGAGATCAAAGACAGTTCATCTTCTTCTTCAGATTCTGATTCTTCAGGATCTTCTTCTCTAGCCTGAAAAGCGTTAGTGCATTTCTTGATATTGGATTTTAATGCAATAGACTTACCTTTCTTTTGAGGCTCATTTGCATCCAGCTCTATTTCGTGACTTCTCAAGGCACTGATAAGCTCTTCCAGAGAAACTTCATTCAGATTCTTTGCAATCTTGAATGCAGTCACCATAGGACCCCATCTTCTGGGTAAGCTTCTGATGATCTTCTTTACGTGATCAGCCTTGGTGTATCCCTTGTCAAGAACTCTCAATCCAGCAGTAAGAGTTTGAAATCTTGAAAACATCTTTTCAATGTCTTCATCATCCTCCATCTTGAAGGCTTCATACTTCTGGATTAAAGCGAGAGCTTTAGTCTCCTTGACTTGAGCATTTCCTTCATGAGTCATTTTCAAGGACTCATATATGTCATAGGCCGTTTCCCTGTTAGATATCTTCTCATACTCAGCATGAGAGATAGCATTCAGCAAAACAGTTCTGCATTTATGATGATTCCTGAAAAGCTTCTTCTGATCATCACTCATTTCTTGCCTTGTCAGCTTTACGCCACTGGCATTTACTGGATGTTTGTAACCATCCATCAGAAGATCCCATAGATCACCATCTAGACCAAGAAAGTAACTTTCCAGTTTATCTTTCCAGTATTCAAAGTTTTCACCATCAAATACCGGCGGTCTCGTATAACCATTGTTACCGTTGTGTTGCTCAGCAGAGCCAGATGTAGATGCAGGTGTAGACTTTGCAGTTTCATCAACCATCTTTTACTGAAGCGTTTTTCTCTTCCTGAATCTTTTCTAAACACGGTTAAGTGCTTGCACCTTAGAACCGGCGCTCTGATGCCAATTGAAGGATAGAAAAACACTTAGAAAGGGGGGGGGTTTGAATAAGTGTAGCTTTAAAAACTTGACAGATAAAAATAAATTGCACAGTTATTTTTATCCTGGTTCGTTGTTAACTAAACTACTCCAGTCCACCCCCGCAGAGATGATTTACCTCAACTGAGGATTTAATCCACTAATCGCACGGATTACAATGGTTCTCCATTTAGTCAG
Organism: Vicia villosa; assembly: GCF_029867415.1. NCBI lineage: Eukaryota > Viridiplantae > Streptophyta > Magnoliopsida > Fabales > Fabaceae > Vicia > Vicia villosa. The sequence continues at coordinate 32,619,291 of NC_081185.1, read as the reverse complement.
CAACTAAGTCTTCCAGAGTCTTCTGATCACACACTGATCACTCCAGGAACAACTGCTTAGATACCCTCTAAGACTTTTCTAGAGTATTCTGATCCACACGATCACTCTAGTTACAACTGCTTAGATACCCTCTAAGACTTTTCTAGAGTATTCTGATCCACACGATCACTCTAGTTCCTTACAACTTAATGTAATCAATTCTAAGAGTATTACAATTGCTTCTTGAAAGCTATAATCACAAACTGTGATATTTCTCTTGACGTTTAAGCTTAATCTCACTAATATATTACAACAGCAATGTAGTGAGCTTTGATGAAGATGAAGATTCTGAGCTTTGAATAGAACAGAGTGTCAGCAAGTTAATATGAATTGTTTTGTGCAAAATCGTTAACCTTGCTTCTCATCAGAACTTCATATTTATAGGCGTTGGAGAAGATGACCGTTGAGTGCATTTAATGCTTTGCGTGTTCCGTACAGCATCGCATTTAATGTTATACGCTTTTGTCAACTACCTCGAGCCTTGTTCACGCTGTGTCTACTGACGTTGCCTTTAATAGCTTCTAACGTTCCTTTTGTCAGTCAGCGTAGCCTGCCACATGTACTTCCTTCTGATCTGATGTTTGTGAATACAACGTTTGAATATCATCAGAGTCAAACAGCTTGGTGCAAAGCATCTTCTGATCTTCTGACCTTGAAGTGCTTCTGAGCGTGATACCATCAGAACTTCAGTGCTTCTGATCTCATGTTCTTCTGATGCTTCCATAGACCCATGTTCTGATTCTGCTTCGACCATCTTCTGATGTCTTGCCAGACCATGTTCTGATGTTGCATGCTGAACCCTTTGAGACAAAGCTTCTGAGCGCTGAATTATGCATACTCTTTATATATTTCCTGAAAAGGAAATTGCTTTGGATTAGAGTACCATATTATCTTAAGCAAAATTCATATTATTGTTATCATCAAAACTAAGATAATTGATCAGAACAAATCTTGTTCTAACAATTACATCACACCATAATTACCACACAGGCATTAATAAGCACACAGCACACATATACCGTCAAAACATACTTGATTAGCGAATATCAGTTCACAAAATACATTTATGAAAAATTCATTCAACCACCAATACACTCCTCTTTATCATAAAGCATGCTCAATAAGCTTCATAACGATTCGAACGGCACATAGAAACGACCTCCGGTTCAAAAGATAGAGCAAAACGAAGTTTGGAAAAACAAGTTCCAGCACTGGCCGCTTAGCGGGTCGCAACTGGTCGCTTAGCGAACATTCCAGTAGCAAAATAAAAAAAAATGCAAGAAGCTCCGCTTAGCGGCGCACTAGCGGTTTCTGCGAAATTTCCAAAAATATCTTCTTCCGCTTAGCGGACCTAGGGCCGCTTAGCGAACCTGCGAAAACTCAGAAAAACCAGTCCTGCAACAGACCTGCTAAACCCAAATCAACCATCCCAAAACCTCATGTGAACTTCCCTACACCTCCTACACAATCCACACATGCCATATATTCATGCTAACAACCAATGATTCATGGTTCATTCACTAAATGTAAAATAACCTAATAATTCCTTCATCAATAATAAGACATGGAGAAATGTAAAGCAACCATGATCAATGAAGATATCTATCTTCATACAACACATACACACCACAAAATCATATTCATAACTTCAAAACTCACAAAACTCATAACCTAACATTTTTGGCAAAAGCATAGAAAATGTTCAAGAACAAGAACAAAAACAAACTACAAGGATCATACAATCAAGATAAACTATATTCATCCCCCTTACCTTGGTTGGATTCTTGGCTCTAGCTTGGTTTGGATTCTACAACTCTCTTCTTCTCTTCTCTTCACAAGTTTCTTTCTTTCTCTCCAAAATATCTCTCTTTCTTTCTATATCAAAATATCTCTTTTTCTCTCTATATCTCTTTCTATTTCTCTACTTCTCGTTTTCACCCACTTAACTCTCATTAATTCTAATTTTGGCCCAAATGTCACTAAACATTAATTCTAACCAATTAACACCCAAAACCTAATAATTACACACATGGAAAGTAATAATTAAAATATTAGCATAATTAATATTTACCGACTGACTCGACTCAAAAACGGTAAAGTTAGGAAAATGTAGCAAACATCACAATTAATCAGAAAAACACATTTACGGGCGTTACAAATACAACGAGCAGAGTAGAGTGGTCTGGTTTGCCTGCATTTGAGGCATTTGGAAAGAAAGGAATAAAATGGTATTCGAAAACATTGCTGAATCGGCTGATCAGACATTTGAAGCTTTCCAAAGGACCTCATGGAATTGGTTGAGCTGTAAACTACAAAGCTGTGAGCTGATGCAATGGTATGTAAATCTCAGATTAATTTTATGCAAGGGGGCGTGGATTGGAGGTCGGTAGTAATGTAGCCGTTTGGGGTTCAAGCGCAGAGTTATTCCGAGCAGCTCTGTTTCAGTGCAATTTTTTCTGCGAGACGGTACCGTTTCAGTCCTGTTGCGGGATATTTTGGGTTTCTTGCCAATGTAACAAATTTGGTTGGTTGTTAGAAACAACTTGTGCATGCTGAAGCTGGTTAATCCTGCTGGAAATTTTAACAATTACAACATTGGTGGCTTTCAACAACAACCTGTCTTGTAGTCTGTTTTTTACTGTTAGTCTTTAGTGTTTTTTTTTCATCTGGCTGTTAGGACTTTGTTTTTATTCGGTTACACCCTGGCTGTTCAGGTTTAGTTATTTTGACAGGGATAGTTGTTTTGCCCCTGATATGGTATATTGTAGGGGTGGTAAAACGGGCGGTGGCCAGCCGGGCCGACCCGCGCACCTGCCAAAAAATGGCGGGTTGGGTTGAGATTTTGGGCCCGCCGCCCACCAAAGCCCGCCCCGCCAAAATCCGTCGCTCTCCTAAGCTCGCCCCGCCAAAGCCCGCCGCCCGCTAAAGGCCGCCTCACCTATTCGTTAAGCTCGTCTCGCCTTAAGTCCGCCTTTTTTAGTTAATTCTAGTAATTCAAATTTTTGATGATTTTATTTTATATATTTATTTGTAAATATATGCAATATTTTTTAGGTAAAATTTATTTAAAAGATGTTTTATAAAAAATTATTTTGAAAAATAAGTGAAAAATTTAATTGAAAGTTAAAAAAGACTATTAAACTATTAAAAAAATAAATTTAAAAATAAATCTTTAGACGGGACAGGCACAGGGCGGGACGGGCGGCCCATTTTGCCACCCTTAGTCTATTGCAGTTCAAACTTTCTTTGTAATGGTGTTGTGGTCTCATGCTGCACTTCTTGTGCTTAGTGTGGGATTTATAATTTATTAATATATTTAGCTTCTTCAAAAAAAAAAAATAATAAAAATGTTTTTTTTCTTATATAAAAAATTATAATGAAACGACGCCGTTAAGCAAATGAGTAGTATACTGAATCCATAGGTTTTGTCTACTACCCTCGTCGCAACAAAAAACTCAGGGTTTTATCTGACCAAAACAAAAAAACCTCGATTCAGGTTCCAGCAAAAAAGGCTATGGCGACGACGGAAGAGAGTGTGAAAAAGAAAGAAGGCTACAACCTATTAGGTTCACCAACATTCAAAGAGATTGAAAACGGCCGATTCAAATGCGTTGAGACAGGTCACGAGGTTCTCTCCAAAGACATACCCTTTTACTCTAACAGCAAAAAATGTCGATTGGGTCTCATCGATTTCGCTCTCTCTAATAAAAAATCACCTCTCAATATGTTCAATCAAGACCCTCTATGTCGGTAATATATCCATTCGTTAAACTTTTTTATGTAGTTGTTTTAGCATGATTCAATGTTTGTGTTTTTTGTTTTTTTGAGTATTTGATTGTTTAGATATTTGTTTGATTTTGTTTGCAGTTCGAAATTGATATGTAAGCTAACTGGAGACAATGTTAATAAATCAGAAGAACATATCTGGAAGCATATGACTGGGAAAAGATTTCTCAATAAATTAGGTCTGTAATTTCTTTTACTCATTTGATTTTTCGGTCAGTCGTTCTGTTTTAGTTCGAGCAATTTGATTATCTAAGTTTACTAAATGGAAAATTAGTGTATGACAATGTTTAGGTAAACAACTTAATTAAGCGCTCATGCTTGTATAAATGAAATATAATATGTTTGGTTCTGCGGTGAAAAAAAATTAATTGAGTGAATTGATTTTGATTAAAGTGAATTGAAGGTAAAATGATTTATGTTTGGATAAATTCATGCAAAAATGCGGTAAAAATCACGTTACACTCAAAAGCTATGAATTCTAGCTTTAAGTAGAATCAATTCTACTCGAGAGCAATTGTGCATGTCAAAATCAATTCTACTTATCCAAAATTAATTCCAAGTGTTCCAACTGTGAAACCAAACATACATTTAGATAGCATATGAAAATAAGCTATTTCTATATGTTCTCACAAACAGTCCTGCAGTTTAGTTTGATGCAAAACATTGAACAGTGGGAGTTTTAGTTAAGCAAATTTACGATCTTGTGACATGCTATAGAGACTGATTTGATTGACAATCTTCAATTTCATAGACCATTTGCTGTTCTGTGAAGTTGGAAGACTGATTTGTCCATCTGCTATTAATTGGAGGATCAAAATTATGGTTCACTCTTTTTTTTTTTTTTGGAATGATGTGGATGCTTAAATGATATAACAAGGTTTGGTTTTTCAACTAATATTAGGGTATGGACCCGAAATTTCTTCCGTTGGGGTAAACACAGAATCACACAGTTAAGGGATCTCGACTGCTGAATGTTATGTGAATCATAAATTGACTTGATCAATTTATTTTTAAAATACACATTGAAATATGAGTTATCCAATCTTCATCTAATGTTAGAGATCAACAATTGCATGATTGTAGTAGAGAATTCAAAATACGTTCGTCGAGTATATGATGGTTGACTGGGTATTTCTTAGAGCTTCATTAGCTTATGCGTTTTAGCTTTCATTCATAAACAGATCAACAAGAAGAAGAGAAGATGTCATGCAAAGGAAAGGAAAATAACGAGAGTTTACAAGAGAAGCAAAGTGTAGATTGTGGAACTAAAGCTGAAATGAAGAAGAAGAACAAGCAGAAGAACAAGAAGAAGAAGAGGACAAAGAAGAAGAAGGATAAGAAAGTTGAAGAGATTATTTCTGAAGTTAGGAAGTCTTGTAATGAGGAAACAGACTCAGAAGAAGACGACTTCTGGATGCCTCCTGCTGGAGAACGCTGGGACAACGATGATGGAGGAGATCGATGGTGTTCAGATTCTGATTCCGAGTCAGAACAGGAAACTGAAGAGGGGGATGTAATTGGTACGTATACTCTCATAAGTCATAACATATTTTCTCTTATCTCAAATGAGATTCACTGTTTAGATAACTTGTGAAGTCAATACTATAGCTTAGCCTATGAAAGATGATGTTGATATTGATAAATAAAACTACACAAGTTTATAAAGAGGACAAGGGGAAAGTAAGAATTGATAATAAACATCTAAATCTTGATCAATAACATGAACAGCTAGATGCTTTTGCTTACATGTTCACGTTATTTATTTCTTTATTTCCTTATCTCAATTGATAGTGAGATAAGTGATATGTCTTATGGTTCCTATTTTACTTGCACGAGAAAAATTCGCTGATTAGATGATATTTTTCCTGTAGATGGTGTTGCTGATGGGGACTGCAATGAGTCAGAAGAGTTATCATCAAGGTATTTTATTTCAGCAAAGAATACATGAAACGAAGTAGTTTTCAAACATTAGGACAAACTAGAAAAATTACGGATGTTTCAAAACTATACGTTGAGTTTCTTTTCCTTATACTTTGCAGAACAAAAAGAATGTCGATAGAAATTGGACCCAGCAGCTTCGCTTCTAGAAAGAAGAAAAGTAAGAAGAACGATCAGACTTGATTGATAACTGAAATTTAGTTGAAGGGAAACTAAGCAAGGCAGAACTTTTGCATACAAAGTGGACTTGGGTTCAAAATGCTCTTTCCAAATGAACTGTAACATGTATCAAGAAGCTGTTTTTTTTTTTCAGTAGATTTTTTTGTGAGATTAGCTCAAAACAGTTAAATCTTGTTTCAAATTAAGCAATTATATCATGATTTCAAAACAATTACTGTAATATTCCTTTACACCAGTCATATGGGTGGTAAATTTTGGTGAGACTGAATAAACTTGTAACTTTGGATGAGTTAATAGCTTTAGTAGATAACTTTTTTTTGTTGTGATTGATTAGGTTTGAACAGAACTGTCTTTCTCACCTTGCATTGAAGTCGCAGGTGTGGTGATATACGCTTTTCCAACCTTGCATTTTTATGACACTTACAATCTCTTGACAGCCATATCCTGATCGGCTTCTATCAATAACCCTCAGCAAATAAGTTTTTGGATGCAAAAGTTGAGATGAGTTGTGTTGCATCACTGTTGACAAAAGTGTTATGCTCACATAAGTAAGAGTAAACATTTCCCTTATATGGAGTAATGTTCTCGTGAGCAATAATCTTGTAGCAAGGCATCATTAAACAAAACAGCCTCTACCATTTCCATTTTACCCTAAACTTCAAATTTTCCAAAATTCTCAAGCATTTGCAGAAGCACACTACAAAGGCTACTTTAAAACAACATCCTATTGTTCTCCAACATTCAAAGACCACTTCTAAAGCACCACCAACATCACTTCAAATCTGTAAGTTCTCTCAACTTTAAATGTAGGATTAAAATTGATATTAGGGGTGTTAGAAATTAGTACAATATAGTATATTTAAGTTATTATATGTCATTGAGTATGGTTAGCTAAGAAAAATATGATTTTGAAGCACTTAGGACAACATGTGGAGGTTATGCAAAAATGGAGTTCGTAGGGGGGTTTCGGAAGTGCATTTTCGAAAACACCTCCTTGACCAGTTTCAGAAACGCACTTCCGAAATGAACCCATAAATGTTTTTTTTTATTTTTTTATTTTCTTGTTTGTTTCGCACTCTTGTGGATTTCAATTTTTCAGGAAAATGGCAGACAACCCCGCACGACTTAGATAGGGCAGAGAGACCCAGACAGCGTCGGCTAGACGCGAGCAGGAGGCACAGTTGGCATCGACACAGGGACGGGGGTACGAGTACCCGTGCAGATGGATGAGGCTGGTTCCTCATCTAGATCGAGGAGTCGTCTGGCTCGGGTGTCTTCTTCCCACCAGGAGTAGGTACGGGAGGATGAGGAGGAGGTGAGATACGAGGAGGATGAGGAGATACCTGATGTTGACCCTCCGCACGGGGAAGAGGAGGAGGAGGATGGCTTCCCGGGAGGTCATAGGGACACTTCCTTGCTGATTTTCTACCACGACCACGTCGCTTGAGACGTGTCTAGGAGGGAGAGGTATTTTTTTTTAATTTAACCGACTTTATAATTTAACCGTTTTTTATTTAGTTTTTTATTTCACTTTGTCTTAACGGTCTAACTAACAATCTCTTTTGTTTTTGTTTTTGTTGTAACAAGAAAGACCGACGATAAAATCCGTTAACCACACACGGAAGATTTTTGATATGTTTAAACTATAGGCCCAGTGGTTTAATGATGTGGTAACTGCTTCCGGGCTCGGCGGGTTGTGCATGACCGACTATACGACTATCAGCCACGGCATGCAGGGGACTTTCATTGAGCGGTTGCACAAGGAGACGTCTTCTTTCCACTTTCCTGTTGGGGAGTTGATGATCACCTTGCACGATGTTCAGTGCCTGCTCCACCTGCCGATCAGAGGGAGGCTGCTGCACCATTCCCGGATACAAAAGGTCGAGGCAATTGAGTGGATGGTCGATTATCTGGGTATGGACCCAAACATGGCTGACTACGAGTGCCAGGCGACAAGTGGGGCCCATATCCGGTTCTCTAGCTTCAGAGATCTGTATGAGAACCACTTGGTGGCGGTGGCCGAGTCGGGGCAGGAGGAGGACGAGCTTTTTACAAAGTATCACCGTGCCTGCGCTCTGCGGTGCTGGTTCATGTTCTCGGTAGGCACTGCACTCTTTGTGGACAAGAGTGCAACCTACGTCGACGTGACATATATCCGTTACTTCATGGACCTGACTACCATTCACTAGTGGAACTGGGGGTTAGCTATTCTGGTATGCTTATACCAAAAGCTGAATGAAGCCTCCAACTAGAGGACCAGGCAGTTGACTGGATCTTCCACACTGCTGACGGTACGTTTCCTTTTAATTATTTCACATTTATTCATGGTTCATATTTATTTTTAACATATTATCGTATTGGTGTTTCAGGGCTGGATCATCTCCTACTTCCCCCGCATCCACGGCTTCGCCATTGATCCTGCGTACACTGACGCCATGCCCAGGGCCGCCCGATACGTTCTCCAAAGGGGGAATAACGCAGTGCCACCATATCGCGTGTACCGCGATCGCACATCTCACGATAATATCCGTTGGACGCCGTTCACCGACTACAGTGCTATTGTACCATTCGACCGCATTGCGTTATACTCTGGATGATTGGCATGCGGGGCCAACACCAAGGTGAGGTATCTGCCGGAGCGGTGCATGAGGCAGTTTGCACGTGTGCAGATGATACCGAGGTCACCATTTGAGGCTGCTCCCGACACAGTTACCCGACTAGAGCTCACTACTATATTTGAGGACTGAGCGCATCATTTGGTCCCGGAGGAGTATCGGCGTATGCAGGCCACCAAGGAGTGGCATTGTGTGGAGGGGTACATGACATGGTTCTATCGGGTGTCACATCCTCTGCTGACACCCGTCGCTCCCGGAGCTCCTAGGCCAGCACACGAGGAGATCTTGGAGAACCAGCAGGCCGATGATGACCATGCTACCGATCTCCTTCGGATATGCCAGCGGATAGAGATGCTTGGGCGGGACGCATTGGACCGAGGTATCATTGCGCACGGCCGTCCAGAGGCAGTTGCCATCATGGAGAGGATGGTCGGTGACGCGGTCGGTGCGGCGACATATACCAGACAAGGGAGGTCCCAGGGAGTTAGGGTTAGGCATACTCAGTAGCTGGTTCCAGTTTATTTTTCATTGTTGACTTTATTGTATTCGAGTTGTGTTTTTTGACATTTACGTACACTATTAGTTGTATATATAATATTAGTATTTTATTCCATTATGCGTGTTATATTTAGTATATATCAAAAAAACTAGTAGAAAACAAAAAAAAAATAGCTTTCTGCATATTTCGGAGATACATCTCCGAAACACCAAAAAAAGTGAAAATGGTGTTTTCGGAGATGCATCTCCGAAAACACCCCCCAATTGAAGTTTTCGGAGATGCATCTCCGAATTCTGGGACAATCTGAAAAAAAATACTTCGAAGATGCATCTCCGAAGCAGGGGTATTTTGGGGTTTTTAGCAGGGGTTCTCCCTCTTGGGAGGTCTGCAAAAAAATTGTCCAATTTAATTATGTCCTTTTCATATTTCTCATCACATATTTTGAGGTATGTGGTGGGCTGTATATGATGACTGCCGGTGAGAGTGAACATACTAAAAATTTAATTTTGTCATTTTCATATTTCGGAAATGCATCTTCGGACACATCCAATATACACAAAAAGTGTTGAAAGTGAGCCACATCCTGTTTATGTCAAAAACTAATTCGAAGACGCATCTTCAGAATCAATGATGTATGTAATTGATGGATATATGAAAATGTCGAGCAGAAAATTTAATAAAACACCACCCTTATATGTTTTCTTCATGATAAAACACCACCATTTTGATAAAACACCACCCTTACTAGTTTCACTCTAAAAACTTAAACCTCCCTTAAAAAACAAAGGCTTTCCGACTCAGAATTTGAGGAAGTCCAACTTAATTGAGTAACCTGACGTAAAGCCTTTTCTTTGAGAGACTCGGTTGTTATTATAGTATCAAATGTCTTCTATCTGGTTTTAACATCTCATTCTACTTTTATTTAAATAGTTTTTTTAAATCTATAAACATAATATGAGTTTCCTTTTCTTAAAATCCAATTTGACATGACATCTTATTGTAAAAAAAATTAATATAAAAAAATATAAGAATTTATTTAATATTGATCTGTCAAAAATATTTTTGAGGTGGACCTTTAACTTTCTAAATAAAAAAATGAATCTTTTAATTATATAAAAAAATTAACAAATATATTATTAGTACAATTTACTCATATTGATAAGCATCCCCTTTAGACATTTTTTAAAGGTACATATTAGATTTAACTAAATATAAGCATGATTCATAGCAAAGTTGGTTCTCCGCAGTTTTCAATCGCATATTAACCTTTAATCAACTTAGAGAGAGGGGGCAATTGACAGATTAAAATGAAGAGAAAAAACCTTTGTATGGTTTTAAAAATGTATAATCTCAGCCAACAGAATAAAATAACAATAATAGTATTATGAAAAATAGGGGTACTAATTAACAAGTAGATTTTTTTTTTTAATTTATTTAATATATATCAAGTGGAGATAAAACTTTGAGGTCATGCTTCATAGATATAAAACTTCAAAACTTCTCCAATTCATTGATTATACTTGTTTCCAATAACCCAAAAAATCAAACAAAAATCTCATATGGCAGCAAAACCTTCTATTTCAAGTTATAAATCCTCAAAAGGCACAAACGGTAACTTTTTGTACATTCCAAACCAAATTCCTATACCAACCTATGTTCGCATATTGGACACCACCCTCCGCGACGGCGAACAATCCCCCGGGGCCGCGATGTCTTGTAAAGAGAAACTCGACATCGCGCGCCTACTAGTAAAGTTGCGCGTTGACGTCATTGAGGCAGGGTTTCCTTCTGCCTCCAACGAGGACTTCACCGCGGTTAAAATGATTGCGGAAGATGTTGGCAATGATGTTGATTGTGATGGTTATGTTCCTGTTATAGGTGGTATGTGTAGGTGCAATGAGAAGGATGTTGCCATTACATGGGAGGCTGTAAAACATGCAAAAAGGCCGAGAATTTGTACTTTTATAGCAACTAGTCCCATTCACATGGAATACAAACTTAGAAAGACTAAAGATCAGGTACTCAAGATTGCTCGTGATACTGTGAAGTTTGCACGAAGTTTAGGATGTTGTGATATTCAGTTTGGCGCGGAAGATGCTGTCAGGTTACAATTACTCATTTCATAAAGTACTAATAATTATAGAAATAGTATTAGAAATTGAGTTGCTAACGTTTATTTTTATAAGAGAGGGATGATCATATTCTCGGTTGCGCAGGAGAAGGCGATGAACCAATAAATTGAACATAATAAGCACTGACAGACAAAAAAAAAAACCTTATTGCTTTCAAATCCATTTATTATACCATCTTGAAAATATAGGATCGGTTGTTTTGGCTTGTTTTAAAAATAATTTTTAAAGAGTTATAAAATTTTGTATAAAAAAATTTTATGGATAAATTTTTTATAAAAGTTTCAAATGAAAATTTGGTTTGAATAATTATTTTTAAAATGTAATTTTAAGTATTTTATCTATTTAATTTCAAAAAATCACTTAATTTTAAAGCTATTTCAAATAAATTTTTATAAAAATCATTTTTAAAATACAACTTTTTTGAAAAAGTTAAGATTTTAACTAAGTTTTGGTTTCTAATAATGTATGTTTATGTTATAGGATGTTAAAATGAGTTTTTCATTTTAGAAAAAACGAATATAAAAAAATTTGTAATATATAAAAAAAAATGAGTCACCTCCAGCCAGCGTAAGACCATTTACAATGGTTGAAAAACTCAACACCCACTTTTTCAACTCCCAACACTCCACATCATTTTCTCTTTCTTCCACCTAATAACTCAACACCCATTCAACTTTTACCCTCTCCAATGGTTTTTCACTCAACACCCTACCCCACCACTTTTTATTTTCATATTCTTATTTAAATTTTATTTTTATTTTTATGATTACATAAAATTACAATTATCGATTAAAATTAAATTAAAATAATAAATACTTAATAATTTATTTTTAATTTTTTGTAATAAAATGATTATTGGGATCCATTTCACTAAAAAAAACACTTAACTTAAAAAAAACACTAATAGAAAGATAATAATAGAGAAAGATATTGAAAAACTTGGTTTTTTTTTGTGTCCAAATCAAATGAACCAAGTCTCTATTTATAGAGAAAAAAAAATCGTGAATTTTGGTATAAAAAATAAAAAATAAAAAATTAATTTGCAACGAAATAATTGTGTTCAAAGTATTTAAATGGATAAAAATCTGGCCAGCCAATCAAAACCAGCCACGTGGCAGTTTACATGGTGTTGAGTTTTCTCAACACCTCTCTCCTCCAACACACACTCAACACTCCACTAAACACCCCATTGCACTTGATTTTGTGGTGTTGAGTTTCATTAAACCAACCATTGTAAATGGTCTAAGTTGTTTTTTTCAAAATTTTTTTATTTCTCTATGAAGAATGTATCTTTCTCCTAAAACTGAGATCGGTAAAAAAATAATAAGAATAATCAAATCGCACCACCTCTGTAATAAGTTAATGCCTCTTTTTCTCCAGAAATTGTCAGAATTATTCGTAATAAGATATTGGCTACAATGATAAAGGTCTTATCAATAAAATTTTCATTTATCCGAGATCTAGTCATAGGTAGCAATCCATTCTATAATTTATTTTTTATCGCGTGATAAAATAATTCCCCAAACAAAAGAATTGTACAATACAATATGAAATAATTAATCAAATTTTATTTTACGGTAGGCCTTGAAGTAGGTTTTTTTTTTTTTTAAAAAAAATTATTTCTATTTTATTAGTTTCAATTGTTTGTGTGCGCCTACGCAAACGGCGTATAAATGCCTCACTATTCACTCGGTTTAGGGGCATAATCATTATGTAGAAGAGATGGCCGTGTGGATCGGGAAGATACAGAGAAACAAACGGATCCAATAACATATCAGAAATATAGAGCGAAGATTTTCAAATACACATAATTCTCTAAAAATGAAAAATGATCTCTTCCACTTAAATTTGCAAATCAATTCCCTTGTTTTCATCCTACCAATATTCTAATATGATACTGGAATAAATAATAAAAAGTGGGTTGTACTGGAAGAGTTTGCATATTTGCTATCTTACGTGTCATTTGATTTTGCTTTAGTTAATTTTCAATCTCAAAGAATTTTTTAATATTCGTTATATATACTAATAAAAATATCTTTAAAAAATCCTAATAAAAAAATGGGCACCCTCGTCTATCATATTTTTTCTATTCTGTTCTACTATATGTATATTTTATTATTTATTATATAATATTTATTTTATTTAATTCGAAATTTATTGATCCAATGGTTAAAAGTAAATATGTGCTTGGTATAACACTATTTTAAACAATAGAATTGGCCTATTTTGGCATGTTACAATAGATCGGAGAAGCAATTCCTTTATCAAATATTGGGAGAAGTTATCAAAGCTGGGGCAACAACAGTAGTCATACCTGACACTGTGGGCATAGCAATGCCATTTGAATATGGAAATCTCATTGCTGATATAAAGAAGAATACTCCTGGAATTGAGAATGTTATCATTGCAACTCATTGTCATAATGATCTTGGACTTGCTACTGCCAACACCATTGAGGTAATTACCATAAAATCATAACTAGTAAATCACCCGTTATATATATATATATATATATATATATATATATATATATATATATATATATATATATATATATATATATATATATATATATATATATATATATATATATATATATATATGAGTGAATCTTTTTTTTCACTCTCCTACTTCATTTATTTCAAGATGTAGTAGAGAGAAAAAAAAGATTCACCCATAATCTCCACCATTAATTTTAAAATCCAATAGTTCATATTCATTCTCACATTCTCATATAAATATGGCATTATCATATGTAAATATGGCATTGATATATATAATTGTATAAAAAATAATGATATATTCATGCATTTACATAGGTTAAAATAATTTTTTATGGTGGTTTTCTACTCAAATGCATATTGAAAACAATATTTATATAAAAAATATGCGTGAATTTAACTGATCGTGTCCCGTTACAAATTTATTTAATATGATATATATTTTATTTAAATAAACATATAGATATTTTATCGATAGTGCCCTGTGAGAAAAATAAAAATTTTGATATTTGAAAATAAGAATTTTGTATCTCAAATAAAAAACAATTGTTAATTAAAATAAAATATGTATTTTGCTATTAGTTTCCAGTAAAAAAATAGAAATATTGACATTTGAAAATAAGAATTTTGTGATTCAAATAAATATAATGTTAACTAAAGTAAAATAGGTATTTTGATGATAGTGATCAATGAGAAAAGTAGAAATTTTGATATTTTAATTTTTTTTAATAATTATGAATAATTTTGACATTTGAAAATAATATTTTTAATAATTATGTTAATTCAATTTATTAATTTATTTATGTTTAAAAATAAAAGAGAAAAGAGAAAATTAAGAGAGAAAAAATTAAAATGAAAATATTGGAAAGAGAAAAGAAAAATGATAATTTGAAATGTGAAAGATTGAAGGCATGTGTTGCATTTTAGTTTGTTTCAAAGTTGAATAAAATGGTTGGATTATGAAAAGACAATTTAATTTTTTTGTTTTCGTCAATTATTGGAACAGAAAAGATAATTTCAATAGAATGATAGACTTCTTTTTTTAATAGCTTAATAATAGAAATAGATTATACCATTCAATTTGTTCTTAGTAAACATAAAATATCAGACATTAAAATAAATTTTATCTATTCATTTTCTGTTTCCAGGGTGCTCGTGCAGGTGCTAGACAATTAGAAGTAACAATTAATGGTATTGGTGAAAGGGCAGGTAATGCTTCATTAGAAGAGGTGAGAGTTCATCTTCTACTTTTCATTAATAATAATAATAATAATAATAATAATAATAATAATAATAATAATAATAATAATAATAATAATAATAATAATAATAAGGGAAAATATCCTTTTTGGTCCTTTATGTTAACCTCGGGATTCATTTTGATCCTTTAATTTTAAAAAGTGTTATATTGGTCCCTTAACTTTTCAAAAGGTATCATTTTAGTCCTTTTTGTCATATTAGCGACTGATTTTTGAGTTTTTCCGTCGCTAATGTGACAAAAAAACTAAAATGACACATTTTGAAGAGTTAAGGGACCAATATGAATTAATAATATCAAAAAAGCCAAAATTGTTTTTTATAAGGAATCGAACACTGGGTCTTTACCACTAGGCCAATGTACATTCATGACAAATAATTCTCACGGTTTCTACTACTATTAACAAATTCTACACATAAATTATTACCTATGAGGTCTCAAACTCAAGTCCCTTCAGGTTAAATGATATTCACTTTACAACTAGAAAAATCAATTTCTATTCTTAATAAAGTGACTATCATGTACAACTAGAAAAATCAATTTCTATTGTTTGTAAAGTGATTATTACTTATAACAAGACAACTCAATTTATATTGCTAATAAAGTGACTATCATTTATAATTAGACAAATCAATTTCTATTGTTAATAAAATTACTATCATTTACAACTAGACAAATCAATTTCTTTTGTTAATAAAGTGATTATCATTTACAACTAGACAAATCAATTTCTATTGTTAGTAAAGTGACTATCATTTACTTGTTAATAAAGTGATTATCATTTACAACTAGACAAATCAATTTCTATTGTTAGTAAAGTGACTATCATTTACAATTAGGCAAATCAATTTTTACAGTTAGTAAAGTGACTATCAATACCAACTAGACAAATAAATTTCCACGGTTAGTAAAATGACTATCAATAAGAACTAGACAAATCAATTTCTATTGTTGGTAAAAATCCAAGAGGCAGTCCAGTCACGGTTTAAAAGTAGAGAAAACTCGATTTGACAAAAATAATAACAGAAGGACTAATATGGTCCGGTTAAATTTTGTAAGGGATTAAATTAGATCTATTTTAATGTGAACGACTAATTTGGATTGTGTAATTTTTGTGAGGGACCAAAATGGATCTTCACTATAATAATAATAATAATAATAATAATAATAATAATAATAATAATAGAAATTTTGTATAAGAATTGGGGACTTGGGAGATCCATTGCTAGAATAAGACACGCCTACCCAATCCATAATCATGAACCAAACATCAGTAGCAATAGAACAATAAAAATGATGATAAGACTCCTCGAGGCCAAGACACAACGGGAAAACAAGATTATGAACACTTAAAATGACTCCTCTCTTAGCAAGTTCATCCCTCGTTTGTAACATCCACGCGAACACTTGAAGACACGTTGGTATTCCAAATACAATTCAAGGTTGACTTCACATTACTACTAAGTTGTAATTTCTAGAACCACACCCAAATATAACCATTCATAAGCATATTTAACCGAATACCCAAATGATGCACACCACCACATAAACTGATCTGATTGCAAAGGGACCGAGGAAAGATGTTGCAGAATGGAAATAAGACTGTCATACTATAGTGTAGCTGCAACGCCCGATAAATCCTCTAGGTTCACACACAACCTCCAGCTCCAATGATTCCAAAACCATGAACCAATTTCTTTAATCCTCACCCTCAGTTCCTACAAATCCGCAAACAGAATCAAAAATTGAATGCATAAAAGATCTTTCCTAATCTAGCAGTTCCTCCAGAACTCAATGTCGAAGCCATTTCCAAACCTGCACGATGAACTCGAATTGAACGAGTTAATATCAACAGACCTGGCCCAGTGACCATCAAAAGCCTAAAATTCCTCCACCATAACGAAGATTTTAAATTGCTAACCGACAAAAAATTATCTTGAATCACATTCTTTATGTCACCATATTTGAACAAAAGAACCTTGTGCCATAGTGAATCTTCCTCTAACAATATCTTTCATTCTCAGTTACAAATTAGGACCATATAAAACGAATCGTAATGCTTCACGCCTAGCCCTCCTTCCGCTTTTGACATACAAATTATTGACCATGCCACCCAAGATACTTCTGTAGCTTTTTTGACCATTTCACAAGAACGCATGTTGAATCTTGATAAAATCTTGAATAACTACTTCCAGTGCATTATAAAAGGAGAATGTGAAAAGAGGAATTGAATTCAAAACTAAATTAACCAGAGTTACTCTCCCACCTAGAGATAAAATTTTCCCTTTCCAAGAGGACAATCTATTCCTTACCTTGGCAAGAACCAAAGACCAAGCGGAGCACCGTCTAGGATTTCACCCGATTTGAATACCAAGAAAATAAAAGGGAAAGGGACTAACAAAAACCATAAGATAATCAGAGGAAGCTTTCAAAAACTCTAACCCCACATTGGAACCAAGAATTCTACTTCTTTTAAAGTTTACAAATAAACCTGAACAATGCTCAAAATCACGAATCAAGAATTTAATAGTCTCAATATTCTCCCACGATGGTTGTCCCATAATCATTATATCGTCAGCAAATTGGACAAGATCAATGTGAAGATTATCATTCAAAGCAAAAAGGTGGTTGCAATGATTTGAACACACATTCCTCAATAAACCTGCAATCCCCTCTACTGTCAGGATAAAGAGAAAGGAGGAGAGAGAATCCCATTGACGAAAACCCTTTCTAGCTTGAAATTCAATCGTAGGACTACCATTAATCAAGACCAAGAAAGAAGAAGAACAACACAAGCCTTAATCCATTTTAACAATTTACTACAGAAATTCATCCTTTTTAGGATGCATAGCAAGTAGTCCCAAGAAACAGAATAAAAGGCCTTTTCAAAATATACTTTAAGAAAATAAGCCTTTCCTATTTATCCTTGCAAAGCGTTAAGTTCTCCATTTAAGTATAAAATGCCTCTGACAAATTATAATAAACTTGTCTCTTTGAGAGTTAATTTTAATCTAATACACATTGTTATAAAAAGTTATGAGAGTCTAAGAGTGTATTTGGAAGAAGTGATAGGAAATTTTTAAAAAGTGATAGGAAAATTTTAAAGAATTTTAATTGTTACACTCTTAGATGTGCCCTACAAATAGAGATAAAAACTCAAAAGTACAAAAAGGTGAACTCAGTCAGCACAAGATGTGCCCAACTAAAAGCATTCTGAGAAAAACATAATAAAATGGGCAGCAAAACCAAAATACAACAAAGTCAGCAAAACAACATCGAATAGAGGCTCAGACAACCAAAATCGAACTCCTAAAAGGCACAGGCTAGAGCTCAAAACTACTTGGGCCATCATTAAACAAATATAGAGACCTCCAAAAAGAAAACCATTATCTAAAAAATGGAACCTAGACACAGACACTCAAATTGCTATTGGTTCAGACATATGATAAAATTTAGAAGCCAATCAGAGAAGGAGCATGGGTTCTCCAATAATCTAACAAGATACCACTTCTAAGTTTAAAAAAATGCTCTTGGATTTCAGATATTTCATGGTTGTTGAAGAGATAGAAAAAATGATATCATTTTGAACATTCCAAATAGTCTGAACAACATAATGTTAAATCATAGCAAAACCACCCTCAATCCTCGCCGAACATCTAAAAAGACGAAAAAAAACTCAAAATGAAGCATATGATCCCTCAAAAGAACCACTATCCAACCTAACAAATTAAAGATTTAATACCATGCTGATGCAGCTAACTCAAAAGTAACAAACAAATGGGAAACCTACTTAACCACATCCATACACAAAGGATAAGAGCCTGCTGTTAGGCCAAAATCACTCTTATGTTAAAAATATTTTCTATAGAGGGTAAACTATCTTGTAGAAGTTTCAAAGAAATAATCAATCCTTAAAAGGTGTCCAACTAATCCATATGAGAGGAAGGGTTTGGTTTAGAATATATATATATATATATATATATATATATATATATATATATATATATATATATATATATATATATATATATATATATATAAGGGTTTCATTCACCTCAGATTCTAGATTACTTACCCTTCCTTCCACCGACCATTCTCTCCCAATGCCCCATCTGGCTGCAAAGTAATATGATAGAATCTAGGGAAACAAAACTTCAAGGGAGAGTCTCCGATCCAAGGGTAAGCTCAAAAAATAGGTCTAAAGACCCAATTCCACTTCCATAAAGATACCTTCCACCAAAAATTTGGAAGAATCAATTTCTTTCCTTCCCAAAAGAGACACTTTTTTCCACCAAGTGGAGATAGATAAGAAGCCCATAATCCTACGCCATTTCCCCTACTTAGAGAATTCACAACACCAGGACGTTATCTAGAAGCTAGGATATCACATGAAAGACCGAAATCCCCTGTAATCAACCTTTACCTTCATTTAGCCAATAGGGCCAAATTAACAAAGTGAATATCTGTAATCCAGAAGCCACCTTGACTCTTAGGTTAACAAAAATCAGATCATTTGATACAATAAATATTAGAGTCATATTTCACCTTATCCCACATGAACTACCTTTGAAGCTGGCTATCTTTAACAAATAATGAAGAAGAAGAAATAGATTAATGCCAGCTGTCAGATTGGTTGGTTGAGATGTTAGTTACTTTTAGTTAGGTTAGTTACAGTTTATACTTGAATATATATAGACTTGTATAACCAATGTAACAATCTCTCATCAATGAATAGCAGAATCTACTTCTTCTCTTTCTATCTTCTTCGTTCTCATGCTAATAGCTTGTAGTGCAACATCTTCATCAATGGAGTTCACCATTGCTTAGATGGTATCAGAGCAGGTTCGACCTGCTCTGCTTCCGCTGCATACGATAGGTGAAGTTGTTCATTCTTCTTCTTGTATCTTTTTCTTTTGTGATTGATTCTTCTTGAATCATTCTTTGTGTTTCGAATCTTTCTCGAAGCTTTTGTCTTGATTCAGTTTCTTATTTCGATTCTTTCTCGAAATTCATTGTTATTCATTGTTAATCATTGTTGTTGAATCATCTTGTGTTGATATTTGGTTAAACCCTAATCATGACAAGGAACACTGGTAGTAGTGCGCAAATTGTTGATACTCTTGATCCGTACTATGTTCATCCTTCAGAAAATTCTGCAACTGTGTGTGTAACACCGGTACTATCGGGAGAAAATTATCATGCTTGGTCTATGAAGATGAAGCGAGCATTAGCAATGAAAAATAAGTATCAGTTTGTTGACGGATCCATAGAAGTACCAGATGTCAACGATCTCAACTTCAGAGCATGGCAAAGATGCAATAATCTGGTTCATACTTGGATTATCAATTCAATCAATCCATCAATTGCACAAAGTGTTGTGTTCATTGACAATGCAATTGTCATGTGGAATGACCTTAAAGATAGGTTTATGAGAGGTGATAGAATACGAGTTGCTCAGTTACATCAAGAGATTTCAAATCTGAAGCAAGGAACCAATAAAGTTTCAGATTATTTCACTGAGTTGAGAAGCTTATGGGAGGAATTTGACCAATACAGGCCTATGCCAAACTGTACCTGCAGAGTTGCTTGCACATGCTTGGCTATGAGGGATAGTCGAGCCTATAGAGCTGAAGACAGGATCATTCAATTTCTGATTGGTTTGAATGAAGAATATCATGGAGTTGTATCTCAAGTCTTGTTAATGGATCCCCTGCCTCAGATAAACAAGGTATTTTCAATGGTGATGCAGCAAGAAAGGAAAATTTGTGGAGGAATCTCTATTGGAAATAACTTGGTTGAGGATAACTCAGGAATGGTGAATGCCACTGAATCTAATAAGTTGACAGGTAATGGAAGAGGTAGAGGGAATTTTAATGGAAATAGCCAAAGAGGAGGTCATAGTTCAGGTAGAGGAAGAGGAAATGTGAAGATCTGTACCTATTGTGGGAAGACAGGTCATATCATTGACAGTTGCTATAAAAAGCATGGATATCCACCAAGCTTTGGAAGAGGAAATGGAGGCAATTCCTATGCAAACCAGGTAGCTACAGGAGAATCAAATGGCAAGAGCACTGAAGCCTCAACAAGTGATAACATGACCCTCACAAAAGAGCAATACCAAAACCTAATGAGCCTACTTGAGAAGAACACTAGCAATGTCAACTTGACAAAAAGAGGTAACTCTTTTCTTGCCAATTTTAAATGCAGTAGTAAAGTTAATTGGATTATGGATACTGGGGCTACATATCACATTTGCCATGATCTCAATTGGTTTGTGAAGTATTGTGATATTAAACCTATCATTGTTAATCTGCCAAATGGAAATACAATAACATCAAAAATATGTGGTAGTGTGAAACTGTCTAGCCAGCTTGTCATAGAAAATGTTCTTTACTTGCCTCAATTTGAAGTGAACTTGATTTCAGTTTCAAAACTATGTGCAGAACATAACTGTCAAGTTGTTTTTGAAACTAATCAATGTGTGATACAGGCAAAGAAGGATTTGAAGAGGATTGGTTTGGCTAAAGAGATAGATGGTCTCTACTACTTGGGAGCCACTGAGCCACATAAAGAAAGCACCTATGCTGGCCATGTTTCTAGTATTGTTGTCAATAGCAATAAGGAAGGCAGTGGAGTGCTATGGCACTTAAGGCTAGGGCATTTATCTTTTGAAAGAATGAAATGTATGAAAAAGATATATAGTTACATCTCAGATAGTGTACATAGTGCTTGTGATGTGTGTCACTTATCAAGATAGAAAATTCTCCCATTTCCCATTAGCAATAATAATGCCACTCATGTATTTGATCTCATACATTTGGATATTTGGGGCCCTTTTAATACTCCTTCTGTGCATGGCTTTAGATATTTCCTAACTATTTTGGATGATTATAGTAGGCATGTTTGGGTTGTCATGATGAGATCCAAATCAGAAACTTCCCAAAGAATTAAAGAGTTCATTTTAATGGCTGAAAATCAGTTTGAGAAAAGGGTAAAAATAATCAGAAGTGATAATGGCTTAGAGTTTCTTATGCCATCATACTATGCTTCCAAGGGAATAGTGCATCAGCAGAGTTGTGTCTATACTCCACAACAGAATGGGAGAGTGGAGAGAAGACATCAACACATTTTGAATATAAGTAGAGCTCTAATGTTTCAGGCTGGATTACCAAAGAAATACTGGTCTTATGCAGTGCTACATTCAGTATTTCTTATGAATAGAATCCCTACAAAACTACTCCAAAATAAATCCTCATATGAACTTATGTACAATGAGTTACCTGACCTAACTTGCTTGAGAGTTTTTGGATGTCTCAGCTATGCATCCACCCTACCAGCCAACATACATAAATTTGATCCTCGGGCAAGGAAGTGTGTTTTCTTGGGCTATAAGTCAGGAATGAAAGGGTATGTTCTCCTTGATCTTTCCAATCATGAAATACTTGTCTCAAGAAATGTCAAATTCTTTGAGATGGAGTTTCCTTGTCACACTGATTCCTC
The DNA here is from genome assembly GCF_029867415.1 of Vicia villosa. NCBI lineage: Eukaryota > Viridiplantae > Streptophyta > Magnoliopsida > Fabales > Fabaceae > Vicia > Vicia villosa. The sequence continues at coordinate 32,596,843 of NC_081185.1, read as the reverse complement.
TACAAACACACCTCATGACATTTATGTTAATTCTCCCATTGAGAATTTGGCTTCCAATGTTCCTGAAATCCATGATGATGCTGTGAGCATCTCTGATATCCAGGCTGATTCAGTTGAATCTGAAGTAGTTGAGCCTCATGGATTCACACCACCTGTTGTGCATCCCAATGAGGATACTCTTACCCACACTCCTGCTCCTATTGCTATTCGAAGGTCTAGTAGAAATGCTGCTCCTCCAGCACATTTGAAAGACTACATCTGTAGTTCTATTACTACTACTTCATGCCAGTATCCTATCTAAGATTACTTATCCTGTGCAAACATCTCTCCATCTCATCAGGCCTATATTCTAGCCTTGGAATCTGAAACTGAACCTACCAACTACTCTATGGCTTCTAAAGATCCTAGGTGGGTTCAAGCTATGGAAAGTGAAATTGATGCTCTTCATAGCAACAATACTTGGGAATTTGTGGATCTTCCCCCAAATACTTCTCCTATTGGTAGTAAATGGGTTTATAAGATCAAAAGGAAAGCTGATGGTTCCATAGAACGATTCAAGGCCAGGTTGGTTGCTCAAGGGTTCACTCAAACCGAAGGCCTTGATTATTTTGAAACCTTTTCTCCTGTTTCCAAGCTTTCTACAGTCAGGGTTCTACTAGCTATAGCTTCCATCCATGGCTGGCATTTACATCAACTCGATGTTAATAATGCCTTTCTCCATGGAGACTTACATGAAGCTGTTTACATGAGGATACCTCAAGGAGTTGTTCCCTCTAAACCAGGCCAAGTGTGCAAACTCATTAAGTCATTATATGGATTAAAACAGGCAAGTCGACAGTGGTTTGAAAAACTTACCAAATTTCTTCATTCTCAGGGGTTTGTTCAGGCACATGCTAACCATACTCTCTTCATTAAGTCTGATTCCACATCCTTCACAGCACTCCTTGTGTATGTGGACGACATTATCTTGGCAGGAACTTCTCTACAAGTTTTTGATGCTTTGAAAACATCCATGAACAAAGCATTTCGCATAAAAGATTTAGGACAACTGAAATTTTTTCTCGGCCTTGAAGTAGCCAGATCCTCCTCTGGGATTACCCTTTGTCAACGAAAGTACTGTTTAGATCTTTTAAAAGATGCTGGTCTCATTGGTTGCAAGCCTGTCTCAACACCTTTAGACACTGCCACACGTTTGTCACATGACAATGGATCAGTTTTTGCTGATGTGACTGCATATCGTAGACTTGTTGGTAGATTAATCTACCTAACAACAACACGACCTGACATTGCGTTTGCCACACAACAACTCAGTCAATACATGAGTGCTCCCACTGACACACATTACAAAGCAGCTTTACGTGTGCTTCGATATCTCAAGAGATCTCCAGCTCGTGGCATATTTTTATCTCACTCCTCTGACCTTCAAATCCTTGGATTTAGTGATGCAGATTGGGGAGGATGTATTGATACGCGCCGTTCTATTTCTGGCTATTGTTTTTTCATAGGTAAATCATTAGTTTCCTGGAAATCAAAGAAGCAAGTCACTGTAAGCTGTTCATCTGCTGAGGCTGAATATCGGGCTTTAGCATCTGCCACCCGTGAACTTCAATGGATGTGTTTTCTTCTTCAGGATCTTAAACAACAACCATCACGCCTACCTGTGCTCTACTGCGATAATCAAAGTGCTCTGCATATTTCAGCTAATCCGGTGTTTCATGAGCGTACTAAACATCAGGACATTGATTGTCATCTTGTCCGTGAGAAGCTCCAGGCTGGTCTCATGCGTCTCTAGCCCGTTCCTTCTCATGCACAAGCTGCAGACGTATTTACTAAAGCTCTTGGACCAAAATCTTTCTTCAACTGCTTGTCCAAGCTTGCCTTGGTAGATATATACCAACCCCAAGCTTGTGGGGGGGGGGGTAACAAATAATGAAGAAGAAGAAATAGATTAATGCCAGCTGTCAAATTGGTTGGTTGAGATGTTAGTTACTTTTAGTTAGGTTAGTTACAGTTTATACTTGAATATATATAGACTTGTATAACCAATGTAACAATCTCTCATCAATGAATAACAGAATCTACTTCTTCTCTTTCTATCTTCTTCGTTCTCATGCTAATAGCTTGTAGTGCAACATCTTCATCAATGGAGTTCACCATTGCTTAGAATCTTCTTTCAAACCTTAACGGGCATTACTAACAAATACACACTATCATCCAAAGTCTTCACTTACCATTAAACTCAAATATGATGAACATATAATCCAGAAAGCTCCAACTAAATAATCACACGCTTTCAAAATCCATTTTGAAAACGAGATAAGCCTTGGGGAATTTCTTTTCCAAATCAATGACCTCATTAATCGCCACTACATTGTCAACCAATACTTTTACTTCGAGGAAAATAGATTGATTCGGGGAGACAAGCTTATCAATAGTATAGTTGCCAATACTTTGGCTACCAATTTATATAATAACCCACAACATTATCTAACTTCTGGAGAAGAAAGGGAGCAGTAAGGACACTGAGCCACTAAACTATCTAACTTCGAAAGAAGAAAAAGGACAATAAGGATAAGATTATCAGCCTTAGTAAGAAAGTGGAAAATAACCCCATAAAGCAAAGGCCTATCATCCATTGGATTTTTAAAGAGATTTCAAAAATAATTGACCACTTCTTGTCAAATATTAGACACCCGTTCTATCAAAGCGTCATCAAACTTAAGGGCTAAGATAACTTTCTTAATACTCATACTTTTGAGAGGCTGATGGAAAAAAACCCGTATTAGCATCTCTTTATTTAAGCCACTTAAATTTGTATCTATTAACCAATTGAGAATCTTTAATCATTAGTAAGGGCCAAAGTTCTACAATAGCTCCATCCCTAACTTGGATTTCATCCTCTGATAACTTGAGTCCTAAAACCAAACCCCCATATTACTACAAAAATATCATAATAACAAAAAGACCAGAACCAAAAGAACTCCATCAATAATTACTAGGTCAAATATAAAGAAGAAAGACACCAAAATTAATCTATATTTGGCCATACCCTAATCTTCAAAGTCATTATTGTAGGAATGCAAATAATTGATTCTTACCAAGCCAAATTAATAAAAATGTGTTACCTCTTCATTCTCAATTCATCTTCATTGAAGTTTATATTAAAATTAATAAATGTATATACTTAATTTCCTCTCATTTTATTTAAATTATTATTCAAATTACTACTTAACCACTCATTGTCTATTTTCTTTGTACTTTCAAGGTTGTAATGGCCTTGACATGCAGGGGTAATGATATCTTAGGTGGTCTACATACAAGAATCAATACAAGACAAATATTAAGGACAAGCAAAATGGTTACATATTTGAAACTCTTTTTTTTTAATTTTTAATTTCCCCTTTTCAGTTTAAGATGTCATAATTATTGTAATTAGGTTGAAGAGTACTCTGGGATGCTTTTACAACCGCACAAGGCTCTTGTTGGGGCTAATGCTTTTCTTCATGAGAGTGGCATTCATCAGGTTTGGTTTGTGATATCAATACCTATAATACTTATGAAAATACATAAAATTTACTTTCTTTCTTCTGATTAACACCTTATGCTTTATAGGATGGAATGTTAAAACATAAAGGCACATATGAAATAATATCTCCTGAGGATATTGGTCTTGAAAGATCCACTGAGGCTAGTATTGTATTGGGGAAGCTTAGGTATGTCATTTTCCTTTTTATATTTAAATATTATTAGGTTTATGTGAACTTTATGAGTATTTATAAAAGTTTGAACCATAGGTTTTAGTCACAAACAAAAAAACATAATAGAAAATGGGATGAATAAAATCCAACAACAAAAACAAAAAACAACATATGCATGTGCTTATAGTATTTCCTTTTTTCAAGTCAAAATGTAAAATCTATAAACAACATTCCAAAAAAATTCTAAATTAGTAAACAAAGGAAGTGTACAAAATTTTCTTGGGACGACATGCATTTAAACTATATCATGTATCCATAGAAGTTTTTATTGATATTCAACCATATATGAATATGTTCATTCCTAAACACACTAGCATCATGCATTCAAACCACCATTCTTGAAATTCAACCTTATATGAATATATTCATTCATAAACATCTAGCATTCATATAGTTGACTCAATTCCATGCTTTCGTTCATAATACACAACATTATCACCTTTTTTCTTCTTTTGTCATTGTTATATTGGTTCTCAATCTTGTGCAGTGATATGCATTTATTTTCTTGTGTATTGCTTAAACATCTAAAAATTAGTATCTCATTTTTTTTAGGCTCATTTTTTGATACATTCATTATTAAACACCTTGCTTGGTGACCGCTTAGGATTTTTTAAATGGAATGATTATTGTATTGGTTTTGAGAGTCAGGAAGAAGATGATTTAAAAAGTTTGAATTTGACAACTAATGAGTTAGGTGGAAGATTTCCATTTTCCTCTTCTTGGCCTACGGTTGGAGAACTTGGTTGTGTTGAGGTAGGTGGACAAGTGTGGTAGATTGTAGATTTCCATTTTCCTCTTGGCCTAGTATTCAGTCTACAAAAGTGACAAGTCATCATATTTATTGCTTGGATAGTGTTGGGAATCAAGTATGAGTGGTTAAGTCCCACATCAACTAAAAACTTAGGAAATGTTAGGAATATAATAGAAAGGATACATACCTCATTTCCTTAAGATTTTGGTGAATATGTGATGCCAATATCTCTTGGTTCCTGAATGTTTAGCCCATTGAAATTCCGGGCACTCCTCGAACTCCTCAACGAGTATTATTAAAGTCATGGTTAGGCTCGGTAAGGGAGCAAAAGGAGGATCCTAGTATTTGTCAAGGCTAGTAATGTGGGTGAATAATGCTTCAGGGGGAGATTATTGGGAATCAAGTGTGAGTGGTTAAGTCACACATCAACTAAAAATAGAAGAAATATTGGGTATATAACAAAAAGGATTCATACCCTCGTTGCCTTATGCTTTTTGATGGATATGTGGTATTAATGTCTCTTAGATTCGGACTCCCCAAACAATCATATTGGCATGGTAGACAGGGAAGGATACCTTACTCTATCTAATTGTTTGGAAGTTACTTCTCGTCCTCTTTTTTCCCATTTATCTAATCTGATGCTTCTTTCCCCATGGATTTCTAGTGAGTAAGAAAGTAGGAAAGTAGCTAAGTTAACTAGGTTACCTGAAAGTTAGGTTGCCTCTTATATGAAAAGTGATAAGCTAGAAGTGGAGAGGTTTATGATTTTATAAAGAAGAGACCAGTAGTAAAAGGCTATTATTCTTTCATATGCTCACTCCATATCTAATAAATGAATATTCTCCTTAAAATGTGATGTGAGAGAAACTATATTACCCAAGGTCTATAAAGGAGTGTAGAAGAAAACAAAAATTAAGGAAAACAAGAGAAAATAGTCAAGAAAAATATTTTGAATCTAATGGATAATGTACAACTGAAACATGGTGTATATAAATCTAATTCATGATCACAAGAGGATATTCTCACGAGACAATCAAATTAAGTTCCCATCAAACAAAATCACATGGGCAAAAAATAAAATAGAAAGTGCATTGAAATTGTTAGAAATGTGGTTGGGCCTAACTCAACACTACAAAATCGGCTTGTAGGGTGAGGATTGTCTCCACTTATAAGGACATGTTTAGGCCATATATTGTCCGATGTGGAACTCTTAACACACCCCTCACACCCAAGACTAGACAACTAGAGCATGGAAATAAACGGTGGGTGACCCGATAGTGGAAACCTGATAGCAGGTGGCCCACCGGATCTTGGCCCACCGGATCTTAAGCGAGGCTCTGATACCATGTTAAGAAATATGGTTGAGCTTAACTCAACACTATAAAACCGACTTGTAAGGTGAGGATTGTCCCCACTTATAAGGACATGTTCAGGCCATATATTGTCCGATGTGGGACTCTTAACAGAAATATCAAGTCACCAAGACTTGAATAAAAAATTATCGAGAGTTATACCAATAGAGTGAAAACTAAAGCTATTAAAATATTTATCAGGGGTATATCATAAGTATATAAATTACACTGACAATTAACCAACTAGAGATTAAATGTTACCTCATGAAACTCCCAAAGAATTTTTTCGTATTCATTGCCATTAGATATTTCTCCTTTTAAAGGTTGAATTCTTGTGAGTCATTCTCCTCTAAAATATGCCTACTCCATGTCTAATAGAAGTATGCTCTTTGATAACTTTGCAACTTCAAATTTTGTTGTTGATTTGTAGATTTTATGATATTGATTTGCAAAGTTTGTGATGTCTAATAGAAGTTTATTCTTTGAAAATTTGCAAGTTCAAACTATTTTTTATCTAGGAGTCTTTTATGATGTTGATTTTCTTTTTAATATTCGAAATTTAGTAGTAGGATTAAAAAGAATACAATGAAAAGCTTATTTCGTCCAACCCTTTAGAGTTTAGGGAAATCCAAGAAACTAAACTTAGTGAGATATTCATATATGCCTCTTTAATTTATTCTTTGTGAGGAAATTATTTTTGTGATTGAAGTATCTTTCTGGTTGTTTTGAGCTATTATTTAATTCCTTTTCTTTTGCGGTTTTATTTGCGCTTGAGTATATATTTTATTGTTTTCTTTATCATATCAGTACATTTTGTGCTATAGAACTTCTTCTCATACCTTATTAAATTTTTTCCCATCGTTTATATTATTTTATTTTTCCATTAAAAAGACTTGGAATGACAAAGTTACCTTAAATATTAAAATGTACAACAATCATCACCTAACCTCCTAATTAAGTCCAATGGAAACAAAGTAAGAGATTATTTATTTTTTTCCTCAAAAAGAATTAAAACATGTCAAACTAGTATTATTAAAATTAGATTTGTATATAAAAGTTCACACAAACTTAATATCACTAGTTTTTACATTGACCTCGAATAAATTGTAAAAGTTGTATTTGTCAAAGTGTTTTTGAATGGTGTAACATTATCAAAATGACTTATTTATTTGATTATTTACCAATATTAATTTTATATTTTGTTTATAGTTTGAAAATGGTTAATTTAATTAGTATTTGCTTGATTAATTTGTGACATATTTTCTATATTTCATTGACTATTTTATCCTAATTATAATAGTGGACGCCAGGCATTGAGAAAGAGACTTGAAGAGGTAATCATAATTTCATTGATAAACAATAAAGGCATGTTACATGTTTTATAAGTTTGTTTCACAACTTATTATGTGTTATTTCAGCATGGTTATATACTAAAGGATGATGAACTTGAGACTCTGTTCTGGAAATTCAAACTATTGGCTGGGACAAAAAAGGTTAAGAACTAGTTTTGTTTTTCTTGTTTTTTATATGCCAAATGAAATTTCAAAATAAAAAGAGTAAAATGGGGTGCTCCACCCAGGGTACAAGGAAAATTCGAGCAAAAATCATAAAACAAAATCAACGATTCAAGCAAAGACGCGACTTAGCTTCCCAATCCACCCAATGGGACTCAAGATTATGTGTGACCCCAAGTAACCACCACTCCTACGTTTGAAACTTGACCTTCCCAACTATATCCTTCAATACCAACATTCTTCCTTGAAACAAAATTTTATTCCTAGTGAGCCATATAGCCCAGACAAGCACCAAATTCTATTCATGCTTGGTTACTTAACATTCAAGGAACAAGTGTGCCACACTTTCTATGTTGCAAAACAAAGGTGAAAACCATGTTATGGATTATCCATCGCCTTGCCAAATCACTCATAGTATAGAGTCTATCCAAAGTAAGTTGCCAACTAAAGATAAAGATTTTAATTGAAACTTTTAATCTCCAAATTTTTTCCAAACACTTCAACCATATTTCATCCACATTTATAAGATAATTGCTTAAAATCTGCAGTATTTAATAATAGCTTTTTACTGAAAAATCGTAACTAGATATCCACCAAACAAATACATGCTCCAAATCAAGAATCCACTATACCAAGCTCAATATTTCTAGAAAATCACCTAATTGCGGGTTTTTGAATGTAGTAAGATCAACTTTCAACAAGAAAATGTGCCAAACACATGAATTCTTAATAGAATATCCCATGTCAACTGTTGTGCTATCAAGCAGTTCAGAGAGTGTAATGAGAGACGAAAATAAGGAGCTCAGAGGAACAAAACTAAGCTAAAGAAGATTCCAAAAACAATGTCCTTACCATTTTCTAGCGCGCAAGAAATTGAACTAAAGAACCAATTACTACCTTCCACATGATGAGAAGCAATAACCTGGATGTCTCTACACCATAGAGAATCTTGACCTCCACTTGAAGGAATCGTAACATTCAAGATCACATCCTTAATGTTACCATATCTAAACACCAATAAATCAAACCAAATTGAATCATTGTCATTTAAAATCCTCCAAAGCCACTTACTAAAAAAAATATATTGAATGTTTCACAATTTTTTATCCCAAGCCTCCTTTTTTTGTCTTGCAAATAACCTCCCAAATTATCCAAATAATTTTCCTCTTTTGATCATCACCTTCTTAGAAGAAAGAATGTTGCAACTTCAATATCTTCTTCATTATTACCTTTGGAGCTTTGAAAAATGAGAAAAAAGAGATAGAGAGATTAGTTAGCACTAAATTCAGCAACACCAAATCTACCTCCAATGGACAACTGTTTTTCCTTCCACGATGATAATTTCCTACACATCTTATCCAAAATGGAATTCCAATTTTCCCTTCACCTTGGGTTAGCACCCACCGAAATCCCAAGGAACGATAAAAGGATAGATCATATCTTACAAACTAAGAATGTGGAAGAAGCTTGTAAGAAGTATAGTTTTAGATGAATACTACAAATATTACTCTTGTTAAGATTCAAACATATCCCACTTTCCAATTCAAAATCTATTAAAATTGCCTTTAAGCTCCATAAATTATTACAAGAACCGTTGCATATCTCCATTGTATCACCTGCAAGCTTAATCAATTCAAAATGAATCTCCTCATTAACTTGAAAATCTAAACACTCCCCTTGCACAATTGCATTGTGAACTAAACCTGCAAGACCTTCTGCAGCCATAAGGATTAGAAAAGGGATAAAGGATCCCCTTGACATAGACCTCGCCAAGGTTAAAAATCTAATATAGAACTACCATTTACAAGAGCAGACAAAAAGCTATTAAAACCAGAGCTTCCACCCTTTTTTGGCCAAATAGGGTAGAAGCCCATCATGTTCAAAAGATGCCTGAGGTACCCCCAAAAGACGCAATGATAGGCCTTTATGAAGTCTAATTCACCTACAGGCATTATGTATTGAATCTCTTAATAAAATCCAGTACTTCATTCACAACCAAAATACCATCTAACATTTGACCTATGAAGGCAGATTGCCATTTGGATTTCATACTACCATAAACCTATTGACTATATTAGACAAAAGTTTATATAACATTCTATAATTACTTCCCACTAAATAGATGAGTCTGGATTCATCAATGCTTCAAGGAAAATTTGGTTTAGAAATCGGAGCTAAAAAAGAAGTTGTCACTACTTTTGGAAGTTTAGCATTATGATATAATTCATTCACAAACTTAAATGCATCCTCCTTCAAAAAAACCCAACAAGATTTAAAAAAAGCCATGTTGTAACCATCTAGACCGGGACTTTTGTCCCAATCACTCTCCCACACAATTTCCTCTCCTCGAACTGGAAAGGAGCCTTAAGAAATATCATATCTTCTTCAGACAAATGCTTGAAACAAACACCATCCAAAAGAGGCCTATTAAATATATGTTCTTTGTATATATTCTTAAAGTAATTTTTAATCTTCAATTTAACCTCATCCACTTGAATAATCTTTCCTCTATCAGTATTAAGACTCACAATATCATTTTTTTAAAATCTTGGAAGAGCTTGGAGTTGGAACATCCCCCTTTAATTCACTTTTGCCTTTATTTTGGTTTAAGTATGCTCTCTTTATTTTGGAAGAACTTGGAGTTAGAATCCTCCTCTTTCATCCACTTTGCTTTGACTTTTGTCTAAGTATACTCTCTTTATGATGCATTATGTGCCAAACCTTCTTAAAATAAAAAATTCATCTGTCTGCCAAACAACCAGAATTTTATCCATACAATCATTAGAAACTAAATAATCTAAGTCATTTAAATCCTTAACAACTACATCTACTTCCAAAACATTGATACATAAGACCTCTTTATTCCAACCTTTCAAACTGTCTTTCAAGATCTTCATCTTTTCTTTCAACACCAACACAATTTACCATAAACCACACACGAATTCCAAATCCTCTTCACAAAAGAGACAAAATCCTCATGCTTAATCTAGAAATTAAAAAATTAAAAAGGTTTAGGGCCCCATTTCGAATAATCACACAAGTCCATTGTTCCTACACTTCGATAAACAATTTTCCACTTCTCAACCAACCCTTTGAAAAGCATAAATCTATCAAGCCGACTCATAACACTACCATCAAGTTTGAACCAAGTAAACTTGTTTTCAGACAAATGAACATCCACCACATCAATAATTTTGCGTGAATGTAAGTAATATAAATATAGATATAAGAACCAATCATTTTGTAGGCTTTTATAAAATATTTTTAAAATTGAGAGGTTCTTTAAAATAATTTATAAATATCTACTTAATTAAATTCCCCAAACTTACCTAATAAGAGCTAATAAAACTTCTTGCCTAAATGGTTGCTTTAGTTAGAAGCTTAGTCTAATGCGAATTATGTTTATATGTGATTCTATGGAAATAGTTATGTCCCTACTAATTGAGTTCAATGTTTTATTTTGTTATACAGAGAGTAACCAATGCAGACCTTAAAGTATTGATGTCAAATGAAGCATATCAAGATGAACTTGTCTACAAAGCTGCATGATTTCTAGGTAACTTGTAATATAATTAGATTTAAACTAAATGTTTGATGCAATGGCTACATTAAAAATACTAAAAGTACTAATTGATCATTATCTAAATGCAGGTAACTTGTGGTACTTTGAATCCCTCAATACAAAAGTGGAGAAAATATTACTTTGAAAGGAAACAGATCATATGATTAAGTGTGGACCCAAATATAAGTAGAGTCATGTTCGCAACATAGATTGAAGGATTATATTATACAACTTAGTAAAACTTTATTAACTCACTTGTTCATATATTTTAAGGTTCTTATTCTATTTTCTTTATGTGTGTTTATTCATTCAAGAACTTATAGGGTCTGTTTGTTTTAATTTTTAATTTTTTTGTATTTTTAAAAAAAGATTTTATTAAACCGTTTTTTAAATTATTAGTAGTAAAAGACCCGTGCGTTCGCACGGGTTTTATTGTTACCAAGTTCAAGTAAAAAATGTAGTGTAATGAAAAGTGTTGTATGTAATAAACAATTATAAGTAATTGATAGTCACTTCAATAAAATAGGTATTATGGTGATAGCCTCCCGTGTGAAAGTTTATATCATGTTTCTCTTAATTTTTTCAACTTATACTTCTCTTAATAATTTCATCTCACGACAATAAAATATTAAATTAAACATGGCCACTTCAATAAAATAGGTATTGTAGTGATACTGACCCATGTGAAAGTTTATATCATGTTTCTCTTAATTTTTTCAACTTATACTTCTCTTAAATATTTCATCTCAAGACAATAAAATATTATACTTCTTCGTCAATCCACTATCCCTTCATTTTAAAAACCAATACATCCGCATAGAGAAAATTCACCGATAATTTAAATAATTTGATAGGACAAGCCTTTTTATTAACATGGTATCCCACAATTTAACTGATGCTCCAACATCACTGCTTCTGTAATACTTATAAATTAAAGTTGAATATGTTATACAATCAGGGAAAATTCTTCTTTCAGTCATTTCATAAATAATGAAGGGGAATACACACATAGTGCATGAAGATAACGATGTTCCACACTCCTCGTAAGTCTACAGAAACTATAAGAGCAAATGAGCACCTTATACATTGATAGCAATTATGTACTATTCAGACCAACATTTAAATTGACTTGCAATGTGAGTGCATCCAAAAGCCATGTCCTTTGGATTGGACAAGCCAACTGTGTATTTTCATTGTGATGTTAAATACTTTTCAGATATTGTTTTATTTATATGAAAGATCCACAACATACCACAATTTGTTTTAACTATTCTTTTCATATATCTAGTCATTCTTTTTAAGTATACTGTAAAATTAGGAAACATGGATTGATATAGAGTAAGTGGTTGAATAATATGATGTAGTAGGATTGTGAACTGTGGAGTTCGACAATCACATTTAGAAGCCATTGTAGAAACCAACATTGAACACCTAGTGAATACAATGTATTATCTGTATTTTTAATATGTGTAGTTATCTGCTAATCATATTTACAAGTGTAATCATATCATATTTTCCAATGTTATTTCATATAAATATAGAAGGAACATGTGTGGGAGAGTACCAATTTGGTCCTTCCATTATATTGTATTTGTAGGTCAATTTTATTTAAAAACGTGTTATATTACCCATGCTTTTAAAAAACCAAGTTAGAATTGTAACCACTTGGATAACAAATTAGAAAGGAATTGAACAAAGAGAAACAAAATTGAGATAGAACTAAGTGTTTAAAAAACATTAAATGTTGATTGAACATATACTGATGTAGCTTTGTACTATGCATTGTTATCGACAAGCATGCATAGATGAAAAGTTGAAATGTATTACATAGAGTAGCAGGTATTCATGAGTTGTTGTGCTGATGTTGACAGAACTTAAGAATCGTACGCATGGCTTTATTTCAACAGTCTGTGTTGAACTGAGGCTTTTTTAGAAGATTATTTGTCCCTGCAAGAGTCAATTAAATTAATCCATTAAATAATTTTATAAGATATATTGTAGAGTTCTTTATAACCTAGCAGTAAGTTAGTCCGTAAATTGGTCAGGATTGTCATACCCAAATTTTTACCCCCCTAAGATTTTAAAGCATACATCATCTCATATACATCATCAGCTCAAAGCTGATACCCAGGGCAGTTGCTTGTTCACCAAGTCTTCAAATTAGGGTTTAAGGCTTCAAGAGATTCAGGCAAAGGATCAATCAATGATTGAAATGATCCTCAATGTATCAAAAAGATCAATATGTCTCATTCATCCACATATAATCTCAAGTCTCAAGGCATCAAGCCTCAAGTTCATCAAGAACACCAAATTATGGTTTTTGATTCATCAGGGTCTATAGTTAAAACATTCATATGAGAAGAATTTCAAACTTCAAAACATGATATAAAGAGATCAAGAATTCTCATATTCTCATATGATTCCCCTCATCAACATCTAAGCCCAGGTGTGCTTCAATTCAAGATCAACAAACTTTCAATGTCATCTGGTCCACAATTAGGGTTTTTCCTAATTCATTCTGGGAAGTGGACTTTTAGTCCAAGTATGACTCCATGGATTAAATCATGATTCAATGGCCTCCATTATATCATCATAATCCACTCACATCATTCATTTGGATGGAAGAGTCTGATTCAATTGGTACTTACAAGATTGCAGTTCATTTAGAAAAAAGTCAATTGTTTAAGAACACATTTGACTTTTGAGGAAATTGGTCAACCATGGACTTTTAATGATCAAAATCATGAATATTTGGTTATTGAAGCCATTTAATCAAGAAAAATCAAGAAAATCAATAAAGGATAAAAAAGTCAACAATTAGGGTTTTGATTTTTTAAAGGAAATATACATGTTTTTCACTCAAACTTTGAAAGGTCATAACTTCTTCATCCCTTGGCCAAATGTTTTTGTTCCAAAGCTTATTTTGAAGAAAAAGTCTAGATCTACAACTTTGTCATGGTGAAGAATTTCTCAAAAACTGAATGGTTTCTATAACTGAATGGTTTCTATGGTGGCGGCGCCATTTTTGAAACTTAAAACGTGTTTTAATATATTATGATTTGTTTGTGTATTATTAGTTGAAATCATCGTCTGCCCTAGTGGCCAAAGCGCGCGTCTAAACTCCCCTCTTGCCTAAGGTCTGGGGTTCGATTCCGCCCTCAGACCTTTTATTCATTTTATTTTTTTAAAATACACATAACACTTGTTTTAAAATATATTGAATTTAAGTCATTTGTTTAATAAGACTGACGCGTTGGCCCAGTGGTAAGAGTTTTGAGTGGTGACCATGAGGGCGTGGTTTCAACTCCTTTGAGGGCCAAACCTAATTTTTTAGCACTATTTTCTTCATTTTTCTTTTACAACTTTACTCAATTAATTAACATAGAAAAATTAATAATTTTCAAATAATTTTTTGCACACTCTTCATTTATCACACATATTTCATGATTATACAAAAAATAATATTTATTTGATACATTTTTATTAGGTTTAAAGTAATGCTTTCTTTTAGTATTTTTAATATTTTAAAAATGAATTTTATTTTTAATTTTCTTAACCTAATCAATTTCAAATTTTCATGTGAATAAAACACCGTCTTTTAAATCTTGATAAATGTACATAACATGTTTTTTCTTGACTTACTTGTTTTTGTTAATTAATTTCGTTTTGTTAAACTATCAATTAACCAGACGATTAGGGTTTTCTTTTTTCAAAAACCTTCCCAAAATCTCAATCAAATCAAACCTTTTTCAAAACACCTTTTGGGCCTCTATTAGAGTGTAAGTCCCAACCCCTTATGTACATAAATAAAATCATCTTCAATATTTTTTTCAAATAAATTTCATGGGCTTCTCCTTGAGTTGTAAGTCCCAACATTTTCATTTGTTTTTCATAAATAAATACCTTTTACGCCTCTCCATGAGTTATAAGACCCATCCCTTTCTTGTCTCTTTCAATTCAATTCAATTCATTGGGCCTCTATCGGAGTGTAAGACTCAACACCTTTTCTTTTCAAATACCTTTTGGGCTTCTCCTTGAGTTGTAAGTCCCAACATTTTCATCTGTTTTAAATAAATTTCATGGGCCTCGATCAGAGTGTAAGACCCAACACATTTTCTTTTCAAATACCTTTTGGGCTTCTACTTGAGTTGTAAGTCCCAGCATTTTCATCTGTTTTAAATAAATATCATGGGCCTCTAGCAGAGTGTAAGACCCAACACCTTTTCATCATCAATATTCCTGGGTTTCTCCTTGAGTTATAAGTCCCAACATCTTTTCTCCTTTCACTAACAAACTTATTCAAAATCACAATTAAACATCAAAACCCATTTCTTTTCACTCATTCATATTTAAATTACTGTTCACCTGAGTTTATTGTATGCTTGTTATAATCATCATATAATTTTTATACATGTTATACTTGTTGTACACCTTTCAAATATAGACTATATATATATATATATATATATATATATATATATATATATATATATATATACACACACACTTCTTAGATCTTCCCCCTGAGAAAATCCTAAGCAAACACACATATATATATATATATATATATATATATATATATATATATATATATATATATATATATATATATATATATATATATATATATATATATATATATATATATATATAGGAATATGACCAGGATGAGGATTACTTCCCGCTTAAGCCTCTCCTACTTCGATAATCATAGCATTCATCCCTAAAAGAGGAATTATTCTCGGTGAAACCTCTTAAACCCCTTAGATCAATCAATAGGACACATCCACCCGAAGAGGATTATTTCCCGGTGAAACCTCTTACGCTTTTTCTTAGAGCCAAATCAAGCAAACCCACATAGCTTTCTCTTGGGCTAAAATAAGAACCCTTGATTAGCCTCCTCTTGGGATCAGAATGCAAGGACCCACATGCTTCTTAAAAGTTTCCCCAACTTCCTCTTGAGCTTTTATTACAAGGACCTTCAGGCTTCTTAAAAGCATAGGACATGTCTTATTCACCTTTAGCCATTCCTTGTGAGAAACTTCAAATCATACAATCACAATCATTCAAGTGCTTAGGATTCTCTCCCAATCCCCAATACCGAGTCAGTTCCCCAAGAATAAAAGACATGGAAAGTCTCAAACACTCAATCCCTCCTCAGTCCAGTCAGCCTCAATCTCAGGATTTTTATGAGACAAAAATATAATCCTCTCGAGAGTCAGCCTCAATTCTGGGCTTAGTACAGAACAGATAAAACTCCCCAGTCAAATAAATTTCAGTGGAGTAATCCTCAATAGAATAAGTTTTCAAACTCTCTTTAAAGCCTCAATTCTGGGCCTTGTACAAGTGTCATACCCCAAAATTTGCCCATCATATTTATTCATATTTCAGTCCCTCGGGCTTTCAAATACTCAAAGACACACAAGAAGGAAGCATGCACTCTCTCTCTCTTAAACAACAACCCTCCAACTAGGGTTTTGCTCCTCTCAAGGTAAAATCAGGTTCTGACCCCTCAAGTGGACCTCTTGGCCTCTCACATGATTCAAATAATCCTCATGCCAAGTTTCAAGCTCTGATTCACAAGACTGCTCAGCTAAAAGCTCTGAAAGACAACAGTCGACTAGTTTGACCTAAAAGTCAACTGTGGTCAAAGTACAGTCAAAATTTCTGATTTTTGGTCAACATCAACATTTTAATGTTAGATTCATCATTTGATCAAGGGTTGATCATGATTCATCAACAAAATCTCCAAAATCATCAAAAACCTAAGTTTCTAAATTAGGGTTTTTGGACTAAAAGTCAACTAAACTTTGACCAGCCATAACTTTCACATGGAACATCAGAAATTTCCCATCCAAATCTCATTTTGAAGGAAATTGAATTATCTACAATTTTGTCTCTCACATGCCAAGTCTAAAAATGATTCATTTGAGAGATTTGGATCAAAAGATTATAGGTCCTTTTTGAAAGTCAACCAAAAGCAGTGTTTTGTCAAAGCCAATATCATTAAGATAAAATCTTCAAATGCAAAATATGTTCCAAAGTGGCTTGCAGAGGACATCTTGAGCTTTCCAAAAACTCCTAGAACTCTTCCATATCTTAAAAATTGAGGGAGATATGCCTTGTTAAAGTTGGACAAATTTAGGTGAAATTCATGAGACAAATAGGGTTCAAAATGGATTTTCTTGCAAATGGGCCCAAGTTTTTATGATCCAATATTGCTCTCCAAGTTATCTAGAAGAACCAATATGAAATCCACGAATTATTGATAATTATTTGATTTTTTAGTGAATTTTATTCATTAAAAATTATGGAAAAATCAAAGATTTGATGAAAGTTTTGAAAAGATTTGTTTTGATTTTAAGTCCCAATCAATTTCAATCACATTATGCACCAAATATCTGATGAAATTCATAGGGAAGCAAGATTGGCAAGAGAAGATGCAATATTGGTCAAAAATAGCAAGATTTACATCAAAAATATTCATCCAAAAATCAAATCAAATATCATGATTTTGTGAGGATTCAACACAATTTTATTGCCCTAATTCGTTCTCCTATAAGTACACAAACCTTCTACATGATTGGGGACCGAAAAATTCTAAGTAACAAACCCCATCCATAGAGAAAAAATCGTGAAAAAAGTGAAAGAGTCAATCAAGTTCTAGGCCAATTCAAGACCTTCCAATCATCAAACGAGTTTCCTTGACGAATTCTGAGATTAACCAGATCATTACCATAGCCCAGAACATCTTGAATCAACTCAGACAAGCATTACGGTTTGTCATTCTTTTGTTTTTTGATTATGGCAATTTGTGCATCATGAATATGTTTCGACTATATTTTGTGTTTAAAATCATGTCTGCAAGCTTTCTGTATCATTCAATTGGTGTTTGAGTGCAAGGTTGGTGTTACACCATGGCTAGGTTTCAAAAGCTCAAAACTAGGGATTATTGATATAGACGAAATTGCCCAAAACTAAGGGCACCATCGGTTCCGTGAGTTGATTTCTAGTTAATCCATTGCTTTATCTCTGATTTATGCTTCGATTCGTTGAGTTTTGAGATATGCAGGGCTATAGCCATGTTTAAAAACCGTAGCCAAAGGTGTTTGGTTCAAAGAATTGAAGGAGGAAGATGACGGAACAGTAAAGGCGCGTTTCCTCTATTTGAATTCTAAAAATGCTTTAAACTTTGTTTATTCTATTTTTGTGTGCTTCCAATAACAGCGGAGACATGTAGCATCACTGGCCAGGCGAAGTGTGTGGGAAGCGTAAAGACCCAGGTTTGATCCCTGGGTGGGTTTTGATTTTTATTTTTATTGACATGCTGGTACCTGAAAGAATCCAGCGCACCCAGTCAACAAACGCCTATGATGCACTTCCAATCTCCACCCCTGGATTCTCACGTGATCTGATCTAAGAGCCAAGAATTTGCTGGTCCACCATGCATCTCCAGGGACGTGCCACACAGGATCCAAAGCTATGTTTTTTCCAATTTTTTTTTTTAATTTTATTTTATTTTATTACTTTTATTTTAATTGTTTTTTAACTAAAAATCTTTTTAAAAATTAATCTTTTTTATAAAACCATGATGAACTTTTGATAATGATTTAATTTAATTTAAATTATTAGAATATTAATTTAATTTGATTTGTTAATTTAGAATAATATTTTAAATTATTTTATTAAATTAGAATAATAATTTAAAATAGGTTTATTAATAATTTTTTTCTAACTTATTAATTTAATTATTATAATTTTTTCTAAAATTTAATTGATTAAATTAATAATTAAGGTTAGATAATTTAATCGAAAACCTAGTTTTTTGCCGATTTAATTAATTAGGTTGAAAGCCAATAATTAACTAATTTAAGGTTTTATTCTATTAACCATGGTTAACTTGTGCCCTGATCAGGGTTGCGAGGTTTGCCAATAGATCATTCATACACTAACCCTTATTATTTTCCTTTTAATTTTCAGAATTGATCGAGGGTTCGAGGAAGATCAAGGCATTCAAGGATTTTGATTAATTATTGTTCCCTCTTATTTTCTGCCTTTATTTCCCCTTCCCCGCAGGTGTTTATTGTAATAGCGTAGGACTATTAATCTGTTTTACCTTTCTGCTGTGGTTAGTAACCCTAGGAAGTGCAACCTTGAATTGAATTAGGATAACTAATTACAAGATAAATAATTAAATTTAATCACTTGATTGTGCACCCACACACCTTTAGGGTAACCCTTCTTGTTGCCTTATTGTTGCTTGTTGCCTTATTGTTTCCTGTTGCCTTCAAATTGTTAAATAGTCAAGCCCCTCGATTCCGAGGATACCTAAAGTAAGAGTTGCCTTAATCATGGATATCATCAATCATTGTCCCTCGAAGTTGCCTCGGTAAAACATGATGATTGTCCCAATTACTAAGGTATCCTCGCATGATGCCTAAAAAATTAATGACTATTCTATCCTTCCCTTAGACTACCTGCCCTCTTTATGGCAGGGACAGTCTTGTGGCGAACGATTATTTCGACGACCCGTCAACCTCCAATAAAAGGACTTCCTACCCTCTTATGGTATGGATAGCCCTGAAAGGATAAAAGAACCTTTTTAATAGGGGTAATTATCTCCTAATTGCTTGCTCTGGTTTAAATCTTTTTCTTACCCTTTATCAAAAACCTTCAAAAAGACTACGCTTATTTACAAGCTAAAGTCCTTATTTCAAATCTTTTTCTTTATTCACTACAAACATTTTCAAACATTTCAAAGTGAGCTAAGCAATTAAGAGCCCATGGAAAACCATGGATGCAAAGGGTGCCTTACACCTTCCCTTTGTATAACTTACCCCCCGTACTCAAAATCTTTTTTAAAGGTCTTTTCCTGTTCTTTTAGCCTTTCTATATATTGGATAAAATAAAAGTCGGTGGCGACTCTTGCTTGCTGCGACATTTTTCTTTAAAGTCAGTTCACCGTATTACAACAAGACACTAAAACTCAAATATTTTCCCAGGGATGAGACATGAGTCATCTTTATGGAAGAGATGTTTCTTCTATTACACCACATTCAAAAAGTAAAAACATTATTAAACATTTCCCATTTAGGTGATGTAAGAGGCACGGTCTGGTGATTCAAAATCCAGCATGTAGTCCCTCCCTTATGGTTGAAAATTTCTTCTTTTCATATAAGATGACGTAACTGGAATTCTTGAACACCCAAGTAAGGTCCCTCTCTTATTATGAAAAGAATTCTTTCTGTTACTTTCAAAAATGTTTGTGGTGAAATAGGCGAGATATCTCTCCGTTAAGATGACAATTTGTCTCTTTCTCTTAGTGGAAATCAATTTTAGCTTCAATCTTGAGCTTTGAACAAGACACAAAAATTCAATCATTGCCTACTAGTTCCCTGAACTACAATTTCTCTGACTTCCTTTAGGGATATGTAGGCATGAGATTTGCGAGAATCTTTGCGAGCAAACGAAATCAAAAACCTATTTAGTTCCCCCGTCTTTTCAAACAATTATCACCCTCTACCTTACACAAAGGAGAAACTTTTCCAATAAACAACAAGTAACACAACCCATAGCACAAACATAAGCAAGAAAAGGCTCCCGTAGAATACTAAGGATACTTAGGGTGCTAATACCTTCCCTCTATATAACCGACCTCCCGATCCTTCGATCTCTCAAGTGTTCCCCACACCTACATGAACCCAGGGATTATTTAGATTTTTTCCCTTCCTCCTCGTAGGAAAGATTAAAAGTTCAATGTTACACGTTCCCTTCCCCAATGGCTAGACAGACTCCTTCTCCAGAAGAGCAGGGTGTCACCTCCGCGCCCTACAGAAAAATGGCGACTCTGCTGGGGAAAGATTGACCTTTTTCTAGTTCATTCCCAAAGAGAGGTTCTGGTTACTTTCTTACTTATATTGCATCTGTAGCAACCTGCCCTAAAAAATTAGATTTAGAGTTTCCACCTATTCTACAAGGGCGAATAGGAAACCCTACGCAGTTAAGAGATTCGGGGTAAGTTATTATATTCGGGTCAAGGGAAGGTGCTAGGCACCCTTAACCCTTTCCTAAGGTTTTGAGTTTAAGGCAAAGGTTTATGGCTAAAAGTGTTAAGGTTTATAGCTAGGGAATTGAATAGGGTGAAAAGTGAGATTTTTGGGAAGGGGACTCGCCTTGGTTATCCAAGTGCCTACGTACCTCCTTATGGAGGATCAAAGTCTACGTAGTTTAGGCAGGGTCGTACGCCTTAGATTTGATATGAATGTATTTGAAGGTATTTTGAATTACCTTATCGTAGTTTTGAAATTCGCAGTTTGCAAGGTATTTTGAATTACCTTATCCCAGTTTTGAAAATCCGTAGTTTTATGAAAGAGGTGTGTTTTAAATGGCGTCCAACCCTGATTTTAATATGTTCTATTAATCGCAATGATCAATAGGTTTGATCACCATCATTAACAGATTTAACGAAGGATTTCTAACTATTCTAATCGATAGATTCGATTATCACTATTAGCAAATTGATGTGTTTTAATTAGTTTATTTGAATTGTTTTGGGAATTGAATTATTTTATTATTAATCATCGCAACCAATTGATTTGATTAGAACGATTAATAAATTAACGAAGGATTTCAATCATCGTTAATTATCGTAATCAATAGGTTTGATTAAAACAAATAACAAATTTATGAAAATTACTAATCATCGTAACCAATAGAATCGGTTAAAACCCTTTAGCAAAATAAACCTTATTCGAGTTTATATATTATTTAATTAATTAAATAATTAACTTTTAACCATCGCGACCGATTAATTCGATCGAAACGAATAATAAATAAATCCTAATACTAATTATACTATTAATTCAATTTTAAAAAACCAAATTATATATATAAAAAATATACTAGATTTAATCATATAATTATACAAATAATATAAAAACATAATAAAACCTGGTTTTGATCCTGCGTACGTGACTCCTGAGCGTCCATGGTGATCCTTCAATTCTGTATGTGTTGGATTGGCATAGAAACAGATCCAATGGCTATATGCTGAGGTCCTACTGTGAGCAGTCCTTGACAGGCCACGCTGGATACATGAGAGCAAGGGAACAAATGATAATAACAAAAAACGCGTATGTCGCTGATCAGGTTCGAACACACGTCTTAGACCACCAAAGCCTTTGCGCACGCTTTCCTCCACTGGGCTATGCTTGCTTCGCTGTTAACAATACGCGCGCAAGTAATAATATAAAAAATGCAATCGAATCAAAATTTAAAAAAACCTTCCCCGCGCCCAGCTTCGTCTTCAACCTATGGATTTTTCTGAAAAAATACAAACCTTTACCCACGGTTTTCTTCTATTGCTAAAGCCCTGCAATCATCAATCTCATTATATGGATCAAATAAATTTTAGATAAGAACATGAACCGACTAGAAATTGGCCGCTGAGTCCAATGGTGATCTCCATTGATCCTAATTTTGCCTCTACCAGAAACCCCCAAATTGAGAAGCAGAAACCCTAGCAATGGCACCCCTTTAAACCTATATCGAAACTTCAATCAAACTAACCAGACACCATCGAAATATCATGACAAACTAGAATATATGATCAAATACAATTAAAATTGCATAAATGTATGAAATCAAAATCTAAAAAAACGCCTAAACCGTGAGTTCTTGAATGGTGATTCTGGGCGTTTCAATTGATGGTGAGGATCCTAATAGCTCCAGAAGGCAACGAGGGATCTCTTTTGATGTTCAGAATTGGTTGAATTGTCCTGAAACCTTGACTGCACCTTCACCTTGTTCAACGTTTTTTCTTCTGTTAGGGTCCTTTTTGCCGAGATTCTCCCCCTCTGCATCTGAGTACGTTTGGATACTTATAAGGAACGAATTAGGTTTACAAAACTGCATCCAATCTTTATAAATTACATGATTGGGATTTGATTTGGAAGTGATATAGAAACTTTCCAAATTTGGTTCAAATATCCCTCATATCTCTCCAATTTCCTTTTGCTGCGAATTTGACTCAAGATTGTAGTGTTTTGATAATTGAATTTTATTGGGAATCAAAACTAAACCAAATCTCTCATGTTTCCTTTAATTATTTTGTTTTAAATTGTACTTTAAATGAATAAAAATTCATAAAAAATATAATAAAAAATAAATTAATCGTGGGATTGGGTTTAGACACTCTTGATGATCCTAGAAGCAAGTTTAGGTCATAAAAGGATGGGCCCATTTGGAACAAAAGTCATTTTGAACCATTTTTGTTTCACATTTTGTCTCCAAAATTTCCCAACTTTGACAAGGCATATCTCCCTCAATATTTAAGATATGGAAGAGTTCTAGGACTTTTTGGAAACCTCAAGATGTCCTTTACAAGCCACTTTGGAACATATTTTTCATTTGGAGATTTTATCTTGATGATATTTCTCCTAACAAAAAACAGCTTTCTTGCAATCTTCTAGAAGGACCTGTAATATTTTGAACCATATCTCTTGAATGAAGCATTTCTAGCCTTGGCATGTGAGAGACAAAGTTGTACAGAATCCAATTTCCTTCAGAATAGGATTTGGTTGGGAAATTTTTGATTCTCCATGTGAAAGTTATGACCATTCAAAGTTCAGTTGACTTTTTTAGTTAAAAAACCCTAATTTGAACCTTTGACTTTGTTCATTTCTGAGTTTTTATTAATGAATCATGATCAACCTTTGATCAAATGATGGATATAACCTCAAATACTTGATGTTGACCAAAAGTCTTGAAGTTTGACTGTATTTTGACTATAGTTGACTTTCAGGTCAACATAGTTGATTATTGATCATCTGAACCATTGACTGAACAATCTTGTGATCCAAAGCTTGAAAATTTTCCTGGAGATGCTCTGAGACATATGAGATACCTTGAGGTCCATTTGAGGCCTTAGAGATTCAAACTCCTTTGATAAAATGCAAACCCTAGTCTTGGAGATCCTGGATTAGGAGGAGCTTTGTCTGATAGAACCCTGAGTGCTCTTGGGCAATTGAGGAACCTTTGATTGAATATAAGAGGGCAAATTTTGGGGTATGACAGCTGCCCCAGTTCAATCTTCTTAAACCTGAAGAGTCTGATAGGCACGTCTGCCTATCGTGATCTAAAGGTAGAAGATGATTGAACACTAAAGTGCCCTAAAATTTGCATTTCCTGGTGCTAGCCAGGGTACTATGAGGAATAGGCTTAGAGATGCCATTTGCAGGAGATCACAACCAACGGGATGAGATTGTGATAATAATATTTCTTGAGAGCATGAACCCCATCCTGAATTGTAAAGTTAGCTTGATGCAATGTTATGATGCATGTAATGTATGATGCAGTGAGCTTCTCAAAATAAATAAGAGCAACGTACGTATATGCACTATGAATGAGGTATGTAATTGAATGATGCATGACTATTAGCTATGTTAGTTGAAGTATGTTAGTAACTTTGGAAAAGAAAAATAAAACCCTTGTTTGTTACCGGTGAAGTTTTGAAGAAGATCACTGCCGAGGGACTAACATGATGAATAAACCCAATTGAGGAACCCTTTGTAAAAACCTGTTGTAAAACCCTTTGTAGATCCTTATCGTAAAACCCTTTTGTAAAACCCTTTTGTAAAACCCTTTGTAAAACCCTTTGTAAAATAGTCTACTTGCCACACCAGCTTACCTACCCCAAAGTTCCTGGAAAGGACGAGAGATGTATGGACACCACTATGTGGTTGAAGCGCATTAGTGACTCCGTATAACAATCTGTGATCAGGGAAAAGAAATCCCTATTTTCTGCCGTAGATGATATTAATTAGCGAGAAGATTTGAAGGAGATCACTGCCGAGGGATGTCATACCCCAAAATTTGCCCTCCTCTTCAAAGGCTCAAAGTTCAGGGGTTTTCTCAAGTCACTCTCTCCCATTCAAAACTAGGGTTTGCATTTTATCAAAGGATGTTAAATCTCCAAGGCCTCAAATGGATCTCAAGGTGTCACATATGTATCAAAACATATCCATACCAAAAGTCAAGCTTCAATTCCAAGGATCGCTCATTCAACGGCTCAGATGACCAATAATCGGCTATGCTGACCTAAAAGTCAACTTTAGTCAAAACACAGTCAAACTTCAAGATTATTGGTCAACATCAAGTATGTGAGTTTAAATCCATCATTTTATCAAACGTTGATCATGATCCATCAATAAAAACTCAGAAATGAGCAAATGCAAAGGTTCAAATTAGGGTTTTATAGGAGAAAGTCAACTCAACTTTGACTAGTCATAACTTTCACATGGAGTATCAAAAATTTCCCAACCAAAGCCTATTCTCAAGGAAATTTCACCCTCTACAACTTTGATGTTGGGCCCAAGATCAAGAAATGCACCATTTGGGAGATATGGTCAAAGAGATTATAGGTCCTCCAAAAAGTCAACAAAAACACCTTTTGGGTCAAAGCTCATAACTTGAGCATGGAAGATTCAATTGAGACGAAACCAAAAAGGTCTTTTAAAGGAATCTTTAGGCTTTCTAAAAAGTCCTAGAATGCATTCATCTGATTAAAATCGAGGGAGATACGATGCGCACAAGATGGTCGATTTTTGAGAAATACATGAAGCCCTAATTGATGGATTTCATGTTTTTGAATAATGGGCCTATCATATGGCACTTTCCACGAAATATTAGGTTCATAAAGTGTCCATGGATCAACTTCCAATTATTTTATGGATTTATCTTATTTTATTTTGATTTTTATCATTTAAAATCAAATTAAATCAAAGTAAATCAAGATTAAATGGAATAAGATTTTATAACACATCTAATTAGTCCAATGCTAATATTTTAAATCAAAAATATGTGAAAAAAGATTTGCAAATAACATGGGCTCAAAATAGTAAGTTTTGGTGGAGATTTTCAATCAAGAATCCAAGGCATTTAATCATGGATTTCTCCTTACTTCTTAACCTAATTTAGCCCATATAAATAGGTAAAGAACATCAGATGGAGGGGGGACGGAAATTGGCTCATGAATCCCTATTCTAAGTTTAAAAAAAAATCAACAAAACTAGGGCAGACTTGGATTCATAGTTGGAGGACGATTCGAAGACTAAAAAGCATTCCACTACACTTCTGAGAGATCCCAGGAAGAGTACAGGTACTTTTAGAGGTTAACCATACGAAGGAGGTACGTGTTCAAATCCTCCACTTATACTCATATTTTAAAATCTCGAACTGCCTATATTTTTGTGTTATAATCTGGTTTGAGTGGACTAACATGTTTACCTAGTCATTTAGAGCATATCTGGGCTGTCACAGGGGCCATGAAACGTCAGATTCTCCATTGGCCATTGATGAGGTTTTAAGCTCCAAGCTTCTCGTTTTCATGGTTATGGCCATTTTCGAACCAAACTAACGCAAAATTCATGATCAGGGGAAAGTTTTAAGGAGTCCTGGGCCATTAGTTTCCTCAGTTTGATTGGTTTTTGAAGGTTCCAAGATTCCAGAAAGAACAAGGTAAAAACCGCAGGTAATCTTGCAGGAGATTCCTCAAGAAATTCCGCAGGTCACCATGAAAGTGACGATGAACAGTGCTCGTCTTTGGGAGTGGACGGTTCAGACGCTACGATTGGCCAGTCATTCTCCTTTGACTTCTCTCTCCACGAGTTGCACGCTGATTCGTGGGTCAAAGGAAAAGTTTTCTCTTCCTTCACATGATTGGTGATTCAACGCCTTGTGGGACCCAGTCTGACCAGTTTTTTTTTACTTATTTTGATTTCTTGCTTATTTAATATATATATATATATATATATATATATATATATATATATATATATTTTGGCACGCAGCTGAGTGGCGATGGAAGATCATTGTAACCATGCTGGCAAGGGTTCGAACCCTTGTTGGGCAATATATTTTTTCCAGTTATTTGTTTGCGTGATTCAATGCTACGCCTTCATGTGCATTCACCACGCACCCCCAGCATCAGTCACAGGATCTCCTAAAATCATGATCTAACGTACACAAGGCTTAAGGCATACCATGGATCATCATATGGCACACACACCAAATCACTACCCAGGTTTTATTTAATATAATTATTTATTTTGTTTAACTATTTAGATTTAAATAATAAATAAGTATATTTGATTTAATTTATTTATTTTAATTAGGATTAGGGTTAGGAGTATAACATTTTCCCCCGATTATTCGATTATGTCGATTATTCGACTTAATTGATTTAATTAATTTTAATAAGTATTAAATCATAAAAACCCTAGGAGTTGTGTAACCAAAATATTAGGGTTTGCCCGATCCCATTACCGTTTGGCAAAACATTAATCTTAATATTAATTTTCTCCCCGAACCGACTATACCTATTAGTCGCAGTAGGCGAGAAATAATTTTGATCAATTTAATTTATTAATAATAATTTAATTAATTCTTGCTAATTCTCTCCTCGACCCGACTAAATCTATTAGTCACTTTAGACGAGAGATAAAAAATACATATAATATAAAAATACATTTTAATTTGCTGCCCGCGACGATCAATCTATCGATCTGAGTAACCAGCAATGCCCCATAATCCGTTAGCTATACTGACCAAATCTATTGGTCATCGCATCTAACGGTGCCATATCAAATCAGGGTTGTACACCCAAAACATCTAAAACACACTAAACCACGACACTACGGATTTTCATCCTTGTCAATCAGGCAATTCAAAATGCCTTTCAAATCACAATTTCAAAAACTACGATAGGCCATTCAAAAAGCCTTCAAACAATCAATTCAAATTCAAAGGCGTACAACCCTGTGCCCGAACTACGTTGACTCTGATCCTCCATAAGGAGGTACGTAGGCACTTGGTAACAAGGCGAGTCTCCCCCCTTAAAATTTCAATTCATTCTTAAATTGTATTTTTTACCCTTTTCAATTCATTAGCTATAAACCTCATAATGCCATAAACCTTATCTTTACAATGTTAGCCTTTAGGAAAGGGTTGAGGGTGCCTAACACCTTCCCTCAACCTGATTATAATAACTTACCCTGAATCTCATATCTGCGTAGGGTTTCCTATTCGCCCTTCAGAATAGGTGGCGACTCTAAACCTTTATTTTTAGGGCAGGTTGCTACAGCTGGCAACTCTGCTGGGGAAATACACTCTAGGTGAATTATTATGCTCCTAAGGCTTGAGAGGGTTTAGGTTTAGGTTTGTAGCAAGCGGTTTAGGTTTTGGCGAAATTTTTAGGGTTTGGCTAATTCGTCATTTTAGGGTTTATGGTTTATTGTAAATATTTAAATTTTATTTATTTATTTATGTATTTGCAATTTCAATTATTTACTTGCAATTTCAATTATTTACAACAATTACATTTATTTACAGTAATTTGATTAAATATTTGTTTACGTGAATATTTGCTATTTTACTACACTTTCTGGGTTGTATATAAATTGTTGTTAAAACCTAAGCGTGGGAATTATAATAATGACCAGAGGGGAATTACATCGCCTACGAGTCTTATTATAATTCCACTCAGAGTAGGTTGAATATCCGGAAAGGTCTGATATGAGGCTCGACCTTGTTGAGGGCTGGACTTGGTATTTGGCTGATCTCTCTGGAAACCTACCCCTAAAACTCGAACCTCATGGATAAATGAGTTGTTCTAAAATCCAAAGAGACAAAAAGTCCCGGCGGCTACGAACGATCCCATGAGACCTTCTAGAACATACCAATGGGAAGGGTAGGCACCCTAAGCCGTTACGTCGAACCTATGAACCTAGGGCTTATGTGCTTACGTGCTTATTATATATGCAATTTATATATTGCGAATGTCTTGCGTTCTAATTTTTGCAGGTACTCCTACGCGTTCCCTGGCCTGTAGGGACTCTATTTCCAAGTCCATGTCCTTCCCACGAAGGGCATCTACCTTTATGCACGTTGATTGGCCTCACGATGGCCATGGGACTTAGTGACTGTCATGAACGGTCACTCCGTGCCTGTATCTACGCACTCCTTAGCCTGTAGGGACCTCCCTTATATATCCTTGTATTCTTACAACTGCGTGTCCTTCCCACGAAGGACATCTTCGTTTACGCACGTCGATTGGCCTCTCGATGGCCATACGATTCAGTGACTGTCTTGAACGGTCACCCCGTGCTTACATCTACGCATTCCCTAGCCTATAGGGATTATATTTCTAAAAATGCATCCTTCATACGAAGGACATCTTTGTTAGCATACGTCAATTGGCCTCTCGATGGCCATGCGATTCGGTGACTATCTTGAACGGTCACCCAGTGCTTACTCCTACGTACTCCCTAGCCTATAGGGATTCTCTTTTTTCGTCCATTTGTCTTTACAAACGACACGTCCTTCCCTTGAAGGACGTCCTCATTAACGCACGTCGATTGGCCTCTCGATGGCCATGAGAGCTGGTAACTATCTTGAACGGTCAACCTGTGCTTGCTCCCGCACACCCTCTAACTTGTAGGATTTGGATTTCCATCTATACATCCTTCATTCCCTAGCATGTAGGGATTTCTTTTCATCCGATATCGTCCTTAGTTAGGTTGCGTTCCGCATAGAGAACCTTCCCACGAGGGACAACTTCATTGGTACACATCGAACGGCCTCTCGATGGCCATGAGACTTGGCGACTGTCTTGAACGGTCTCCAGCCGCTACCTTCTGCATACTCCCTAATCTAAGGGATTTCCATTGGCGTGTCATAACATTTATCCTACAAAGATTCCACGAGGGTCCAATGTCGCCTCTAAGGTTATCCCTAGGATCACATGTCACCCGTCCGCATTGCATGCAAGGAGTTATAATACAAGGAGTCTTGTGCATACGCGTGCATTTGCATTTTCACGCATCCATACATTTACATTGACATTTACATTTGCATTCATATCTTCGCCCGCACCCACACTTACCGTGTTAGCCGATTTCCCGAGACTCATGGAAAAAAACTAAAGAGGAGAAAGAAGGAGGATAAACAATTAAGAATGATCTTAAGGAAAAGAGGACGAATTTCACCATGCCAGCCACATGCCCACGCCTTGTCGTAACAGGATTGTGAATGCAACAAAGGTTATTATCGAGCAAGGATTAGTTCAACAACGAAGTTCCCTCATAGATACACTCAAGGGGTATCTAGTCATAAGGGGCTTCATCTACGAACATAGCAAACTTACAAGGACGCTCTACGATAACCTGGGGGCAAGGATTAATCCAACTAGGGCAATACCCTGAACAAAAATGCGTGACTACGATGGAGGGAATGCGACATATGCTAACTCCATACCAAGGGGCAAAAAGGGCCATAGGTTTTTCTATCAATCTACAAACTTTGAAGGCTGCAAATGGTGTGGTGCTATCCTTAGAAAAAAAAGGCAAAAGAGGTTCAGTCAAAGGAAACCCATGAAGTTCCGATACGACAAAAACCCACCACTTACAATTATTTCCGACAGGTTTGACGTGCCCAAGGAAAGTTCGAGATTACCCTTTACTCCTACAAGTCCACGAACTAAGGAGTGAAACAAAGTCGACAGACTCACAAAAGAGATTGCCCTAGGATCAATAGGTTTATCATTTCAAGTTGTAACTTCTACGATCCTAAGATGTTATTTGATGTAAAAATGTTGTACCTTTCGAATAGTAATTCAATAAAATATTCATGCATGTTTTGAAATCAATCCATTCGCTTCATTTGCTCACTACTACAACTTTCCACTCGCACCCTTCTATTCTATTTCAATTTCGACTTTCAATTATTAACAAACTTAAGGGAGAATGACGAATATAAATAACTAAGTCCATCTAAACACATGCTTTCAAGGTAAGACCGAACCGACGATGTACAGACATTGTTTCAATTCCCAAACAGTGGAGATATAAGGATGTTAATCCCTCGTCACCCCCTCGAGCCAGGAGTTGGAGTTTCTTTCTAATTTTCAAATAAACCTTGATTTCAGCCAGGGGCAGGGTAGATTTCGATTAATTCAACGGTGTACCTTGGTTGTCAAGAGAATCAGTCAATTCAAGCAAGGGTCAAGCATAAGGATCAAGCAAAGGTTCAAGCGTATCTTCTTCCCCGCACTCATCCAAGATTGAGGAAGCAATGGAGATAACATTCACCACACCTTCTTCCTCAATACATCATTCAAGATCGAGGAAGTATCAAAGTCGAAGCTTACAAATCAAAATCAACATGGCTGTCACAACATTCAATATCCAAGGATTAGATCTCAAAAGGAGTATTCAAAAGAAAAAGGAGGAAAACGCCTGCTAAGTCAAAATGTAAATTCCATGAAAGAAAATAAAATGACTTAGGCAAAATTTAGGGCATCCCGATGGATCAAATTCGAAATAAGTTGGTTCATGCAAAAATAAGGGATAAAAACAAAGGCGAAATACAAAGGATAATCATGTGACTGCTAAATGATCAAAGCTTCGCATCAATGCTTGGATCTTTACAACACTTTTCATCGGTGCTTGGATCTCTACTAAGGCTTCTGCTCAACGTCAAGACTAAAACGATTCTCTGACATACAAAGCACATTCATTGAATTAGGCGAACTTTAGGATCTGGAGAACATCAAGGAGAAAGGGGTGGGTTAAATAAATTTCGAGCCTTATATCCATTGTTTCTTAAAACCATGAACCAGGCCAAGTTACAACATTTAAAAGTCCTAATTGAGGCAAGGTTAACTATGAAAGCATACTAGCAGGATTTTGTTATACCGACTCCTATGTTTGTTAAAACTATTCCTAACTACTACGCTTCTTTAAGCATTCATTTCTAAATCATCCAGTCCTAATGCATAACGGACTTCAATTTCAAAACTTGCATACGCATCTCATTGGAGTTACTTCCCGAAGAGTACAATGTCATATACAAATATACACTTAGCATCGAGGAGATCTCGAAATTGGTTTAATCAAAGGTAATCATTTCTAATAAAGACTCTGGAATGGGGGGAACCACATCTAGGGGGTTCTCCTAAACAGGGACAAATATTTCAAGGATCACAGGGGCATGCAACCGAACATCCTATTGACTAGGGGCATTCATCCTAAGGATCAATCGACCTGGGGTCACATCTAGAAGCAAGAGCAATCAGGGGCATGTCAAAACATGGGAAGAATTCAAATTCAGAAGGATAGAAGACTATGGATAATCTTTCATAATCTGGAAATCAAGGGCATACCCTTTAATCTAAACGTCGAAACACACAACAAGGTTATTTCTCGGGGCACTTCCTTCATGGCTTGGAGATCATAGGCATCTTTTTCCACTAAGCATTGGGGCATGGGGTATCAAACCCATAAGGTGAACAATGCAAAGGTTAAAGGTGTGGAGAGCCCCGAAAGGTTAAAGGCATGGAGAATCTCGAAAGAGATGGAGAGTTCCAAAAAAGGTGAAGGTGTGGAGAATTACATAAGGTGAATCATTCAAAGGTTAAAGGTGTGGAGAATCCCGGAAGGTTAAAGGTGTGGAAAACCTCGAGAGGTTAAAGGTGTGGAGAACTTCCAAAGGTTAAAGGTGTAGTGATCCTCGAAAAGGTAAAAGGTACAAATTGCAAAAAGGTGAAAAACATGGAGGACTTCGAAAATTCAAAGGTGTGGAGTAATTCAAAAGAGCCAAATTGGGGCAAGACGCACGGCAAAAGGAAAAAGAGTTCTCACACTTTACAACCTCGAACCAATCTCTCTCCTAACTACGATCATCAAAGTTCAAAAGCAGGTAGTGGGAAATCGCGCTAGCATCCAACAAACTTACAACTTTAGCAAGCTATATACGCTCTTGGTTACCAACAACCTAGCATTGGAGCATCATGCAAATACATAAATCATGCATTACATACACCTCTTCAGGTAGTCTTCTTTAAGACATTCTCTTGCCAGAAACCTCTTCAGGTAGTCTTCTTTAAGACAATCTTTTTCTAAGAACCTTTCTAGGTAGTCTTTGCTAAGACGAGCATCATCATTTCCAAAAATATTTTCAGATAGTCTTCTTTAAGACAAACATTCACATCCATTCCAAAAACCTTTTCAGGTAGTCTTACAGAAGACATTACTTCGTTCCACTCATTTCATAAACAAACTACACATATGCATGAGCATTATCCGAGCCGACATAAGCATAGCCGTGGTGTAGGGGCAAACATGGATTAAACAAGTTCAATGGGTTTTAGGAGATAAAATCTCGGGAATTGCATCAGTATACATACATACGCATCAGCATATGCATATCGTCTATTACATTCATATACTATAAAAGCCCGATTTTCATTTGCAAATCCAAATCCTTACAAAGCCCAGTTCTCGTTCTGGCAAATCATTACAAAGTCCAGTTCTCGTCCTGGAAAATCATTACAAAGTCCAGTTCTCGTCCTGGCAAATCCTTACAAAGTCCAGTTCTCGTCCTGGAAAATCCTTGCAAAGTCTAGTCCTCGTCCTGGAAAACCATCAAATCCAATTCTCATTTGGTAGTCAGTTCCCGTCTGACTGTTACATTAAATCCAATTCTCGTTTGGTAGTCAGTTCCCGTCTGACTGTTACATTAAATCCAGTTCCCGTCTGGTAGTCAGCTCCCGGCTGCCTGTTACATCCTATCTCAATCCTATTTCAAATCCTATTCCAATTTCAATTTTCAATTTCAATCCCAACCATGACTTATTGCGTTAGTCCCTGAGCAGCAATAAGTTATGTCATATCACGTTAGTCCCTTGGCAGTGATCTCCTTTCAAATCTTCTCGACGATTTGTATCACATTAGTCCCTTGGCAGTGATATAGAGTTACCTCTCTTTGCAAAAATAGGGATTTATTTTCCCTGTCTCTCAAACAGTTCTCCAAACAGGTGAATCTTTTTCATGCAGGTAAAGTTTGCTAGAACTATAGCAAATGATTCCTCTTATGCAGGTAAACTTGCCCGAACCAGGGCAAGTGACTCCTATGGGTGCAGGTGAACTTGTCAGAACTATGACAAATGATCCAAATGGTGTAGGTGAAATTTGTCCGAGCTAGGGCAAATGATCCAAATGGTGCAGGAGAAATTTGTCCGAACCAGGGCAAATGATCCAAATGGTGTAGGTGAAATTTGTCCGAACGAGGGAAAATGATCCAAATGGTGTAGGTGAAATTTGGCCGAACCAGGGAAAATGATCCAAATGGTGTAGGTCAAATTTGTCCGAACCAGGGCAAACGATCCAAATGGTGCAGGTGAGTTTGCGATAACCCTCGCAAATCGATCCTATTGGTGCAGGTGAGTTTGCGATAACCCTCACAAATGACCCTATTGGTGCAGGTGAGTTTGCGATAACCCTCGCAAATGATCCTAATGGTGCAGGTGAGTTTGCGATAACCCTCGCAAATGACCCTATTGGTGCAGGTGAGTTTGCTATAACCCTAGCAAATTATCCTAATGGTGCAGGTGAGCTTGTTAGAATCATAACAAGTGATCCCTCTTACAAGTCCTCGCTATGTAAGACTCAGGCTTTAGCAGGACGATTATTTTCTCTCACACTCGAGCAAAGGGGTTTTGTAAGGGATTCTACAACAAAATTTTCAAAGGTTTCTTCAATTGAGTTTATCACGTGAGTCCCTCGGCAATGATATTCTTCAAAACGTCATCAATAACACACAAAGGTTTTATCTTTCTTTTCAGAATTACTAACATCATTCAACTAACATACCTCATTCATACATAGTGCATATACATACATCACGCTCATTTATTTTGAGAGGCTCATTGCATCATACATTGCATGCATCATAACATTGCATAAATTTCAGGTTGCCTTTATAGGCCATGCTACAACCAAAAAAAAAACACAGTGGTCCCTTTCCAAAGTGTTTTCTCCACACTCTGAAAAATGGTATTCACCTCGGATGGCATCTGTAAGCCCATCTCCTGCGGAACTTCTTCCCATGCAAATTTCAGGGCATTTCAGTGTCCAATCATCTTCTACCTTAAGATCACGATAGGCAGACGTGCCTATCCGACTCTTCAGGTATAAGAAGATTGAACAGGGGAAGCTGTCATACCCCAAAATTTGCCATCCTCTTCAAAGGCTCAAAGTTCAGGGGTTTTCTCAAGTCACTCTCTCCCATTCAAAACTAGGGTTTGCATTTTATCAAAGGATGTTAAATCTCCAAGGCCTCAAATGGATCTCAAGGTGTCACATATGTATCAAAACATATCCATACCAAAAGTCAAGCTTCAATTCCAAGGATCGCTCATTCAACGGCTCAGACGACCAATAATCGACTATGCTGACCTAAAAGTCAACTTTAGTCAAAACACAGTCAAACTTCAAGATTATTGGTCAACATCAAGTATGTGAGTTTAAATCCATCATTTGATCAAAGGTTGATCATGATCCATCAATAAAAACTCAGAAATGAGCAAATGCAAAGGTTCAAATAAGGGTTTTATAGGAGAAAGTCAACTCAACTTTGACTAGTCATAACTTTCACATGGAGTATCAAAAATTTCCCAACCAAAGCCTATTCTCAAGGAAATTTCACCCTCTACAACTTTGATGTTGGGCCCAAGATCAAGAAATGCACCATTTGGGAGATATGGTCAAAGAGATTATAGGTCCTCCAAAAAGTCAACAAAAACACCTTTTGGGTCAAAGCTCATAACTTGAGCATGGAAGATTCAATTGAGACGAAACCAAAAAGGTCTTTTAAAGGACTCTTTGGGCTTTCTAAAAAGTCCTAGAATGCATTCATCTGATTAAAATCGAGGGAGATACGATGCGCACAAGATGGTCGATTTTTGAGAAATACATGAAGCCCTAATTGATGGATTTCATGTTTTTGAATAATGGGCCTATCATATGGCACTTTCCACGAAATATTAGGTTCATAAAGTGTCCATGGATCAAATTCCAATTATTTTATGGATTTATCTTATTTTATTTTGATTTTTATCATTTAAAATCAAATTAAATCAAAGTAAATCAAGATTAAATGGAATAAGATTTTATAACACATCTAATTAGTCCAATGCTAATATTTTAAATCAAAAATATGTGAAAAAAGATTTGCAAATAACATGGGCTCAAAATAGTAAGTTTTGGTGGAGATTTTCAATCAAGAATCCAAGGCATTTAATCATGGATTTCTCCTTACTTCTTAACCTAATTTAGCCCATATAAATAGGTAAAGAACATCAGATGGAGGGGGGGACGGAAATTGGCTCATGAAACCCTATTCTAAGTTTCAAAAAAAATCAACAAAACTAGGGCAGACTTGGATTCATAGTTGGAGGACGATTCGAAGACTAAAAAGCATTCCACTACACTTCTGAGAGATCCTAGGAAGAGTGCAGGTACTTTTAGAGGTTAACCATACGAAAGAGGTACGTGTTCTAATCCTCCACTTATACTCATATTTTCAAACTCTCAAACTGCCTATATTTTTGTGTTATAATCTGGTTTGAGTGGACTAACATGTTTACCTAGTCATTTAGAGCAT
The DNA here is from genome assembly GCF_029867415.1 of Vicia villosa. NCBI lineage: Eukaryota > Viridiplantae > Streptophyta > Magnoliopsida > Fabales > Fabaceae > Vicia > Vicia villosa. The sequence goes on along the minus strand of NC_081185.1, from coordinate 32,560,409 downwards.
ATCTGGGCTGTCACAGGGGCCATGAAACGTCAGATTCTCCATCGGCCATTGATGAGGTTTTAAGCTCCAAGCTTCTCGTTTTCATGGTTATGGCCATTTTCGAACCAAACTAACGCAAAATTCATGATCAGGGGAAAGTTTTAAGGAGTCCTGGGCCATTAGTTTCCTCAGTTTGATTGGTTTTTATAGGTTCCAAGATTCCAGAAAGAACAAGGTAAAAACCGCAGGTAATCTTGCAGGAGATTCCTCAAGAAATTCCGCAGGTCACCATGAAAGTGGCGATGAACAGTGCTCGTCTTGGGAGTGGACGGTTCAGACGCTACGATTGGCCAGTCATTCTCCTTTGACTTCTCTCTCCACGAGTTGCACGCTGATTCGTGGGTCAAAGGAAAAGTTTTCTCTTCCTTCACGTGATTGGTGATTCAACGCCTTGTGGGACCCAGTCTGACCAGTTTTTTTTGACTTATTTTGATTTCTTGCTTATTTAATATATATATATATATATATATATTTTGGTGCATTACATTAACAATTATTGACACGCAGCTGAGTGGCGATGGAAGATCATTGTAACCATGCTGGCAAAGGTTCGAACCCTTGTTGGGCAATATATTTTTTCCAGTTATTTGTTTGCGTGATTCAATGCTACACCTTCATGTGCATTCATCACGCACCCCCAGCATCAGTCACAGGATCTCCTAAAATCCTGATCTAACGTACACAAGGCTTAAGGCATACCATGGATCATCATATGGCACACACACCAAATCACTACCCAGGTTTTATTTAATATAATTATTTATTTTGTTTAACTATTTAGATTTAAATAATAAATAAGTATATTTGATTTAATTTATTTATTTTAATTAGGATTAGGGTTAGGAATATAACATTTTCCCCCGATTATTCGATTATGTCGATTATTCGACTTAATTGATTTAATTAATTTTAATAAGTATTAAATCATAAAAACCCTAGGAGTTGTGTAACCAAAATATTAGGGTTTGCCCGATCCCATTACCGTTTGGCAAAACATTAATCTTAATATTAATTTTCTCCCCGAACCGACTATACCTATTAGTCGCAGTAGGCGAGAAATAATTTTGATTAATTTAATTTATTAATAATAATTTAATTAATTCTTGCTAATTCTCTCCTCGACCCGACTAAATCTATTATTCGCTTTAGACGAGAGATAAAAAATACATATAATATAAAAATACATTTTAATTTGCTGCCCGCGACGATCAATCTATCGATATGAGTAACCAGCAATGCCCCATAATTCGTTAGCTATACTGACCAAATCTATTGGTCATCGCATCTAACAGTGCCATATCAAATCAGGGTTGTACGCCAAAACATCTAAAACACACTAAACCACGACACTACGGATTTTCATCCTTGTCAATCAGGAAATTCAAAATACCTTTCAAATCACAATTTCAAAAACTACGATAGGCCATTCAAAAAGCCTTCAAACAATCAATTCAAATTCAAAGGCGTACAACCCTGTGCCCGAACTACGTTGACTCTGATCCTCCATAAGGAGGTACGTAGGCACTTGGTAACAAGGCGAGTCTCCCCCCTTAAAATTTCAATTCATTCTTAAATTGTATTTTTTACCCTTTTCAATTCATTAGCTATAAACCTCATAATGCCATAAACCTTATCTTTACAATGTTAGCCTTTAGGAAAGGGTTGAGGGTGCCTAACACCTTCCCTCAACCTGATTATAATAACTTACCCTGAATCTCATATCTGCGTAGGGTTTCCTATTCGCCCTTCAGAATAGGTGGCGACTCTAAACCTTTATTTTTAGGGCAGGTTGCTACAAGGGACTAACGTGATGAATAAACGTAGCTAGCAATAGAGAGGGCTTGCAGTTTGTTGTGTAGATGATATTCAGCTTGCTATAGTGCTAGCAAGCTTTTGCAGTTTGTAAATAACCCCCTTACTATAGTTCTAGTAAGTCTTCGCAGTTTGTGTATGTAACACCCTTCTAAACCCCGCGGAAATTAATCAAATTAAATCAGAGTAACATGCACCAGGGTGTCACAATTCAATATAAAAATTAAAACAACATCATTCGTATGTCATGCATCCACCGAAGAACATCTTAACATAACTCACAACAACCTATCTCATGTTTACACAGCGGAATAAGTCATCAAACTAGCATTACATCATCAATGCTTTAATCCTCAAATAAAACAAACAAAACAAAGTTAATGACATAAATTAAAACAACGTTCCCCCAGTGTTACATCTATCAGAGCATGACCCGACGCTAACCGACACATTGACTCATGAGCTAATCCTCACTAAGTCGAAGCCGCTATCCTAAATTTGAAAAATATAATGTAAGGGTGAGTCTCATTCGCAATTAACAAATATTATTGCATTATAAATAACAGTACATCAACAGTTATATCGTTCACCCAACTCATCTATATCCAGATCATCCATCAACATACACACACATACCATCAAAACAATACAAGAGTATACATATAGTCATGTTATCAATTCCATGTAATGAATGCAACTGACTCTATGCATGTGGTACCAATCATCATCAATGGGAATCACCCACCGACCGATCTATCATCATCCAGATACGGCCCTGCCAACACAAATTCCACACAATGGGAATTCTGCCATTCACTTAATCCTCTCATCATCTAGGATTCAGCCCTCATCAATGCTTATGAATGCATGCAAACATATATATAACATACTTTCATCATCTCCATTCTATGAGTAGCATCATCTATACTCATTTCATCATCATCATCATTATTAAGCATGTTCATATATACATTAACATCATTCAATATAATCAATCATCAGTAAACCACAAAATCACATTACAAGGTTTACACAGTCTCAAACAGCATACAAAACAGGCCTACAGATCGAGAGTTACGCATCATTGAACTTTCCAGGAAATTCACAAAACAGAATTTTCACACACAGCGACCATACGCGTATCACCAAGTCCATACGTGTATCGCCCTCTTCCATACGCGTGTCATACGCGTTTCACCAGAATGAAAATGTCCTAAAAAAAACCTCATACGCGTATCAGCCTTGCCATACGCGTATCATCAGAACCAAAATCCTCTTTTAAATTTTCTATACGCGTATGAGCATCCTCATACGCTCCTCATACGCAAATCACCAGTACATGGTATTTGGGACAGGGCAGCTGCGTATCATACGCGTATAGCCCTTGGGGAATGTCCCTCATACGCGTATGACCTCATTCCATACGCGTATGACACTGTCCCATACGCGAAAAACCAGAAAATACCCAGAATTCTGCAGTTTCGTAACAGTTCAATTCTCACTCGATTCTACTCATACTAGTTCACGATTTTGAGTCTAAAACAGTCCAATTCTACGTTTTCATTCACAGGATTCATTCAATACAGATCAATCTATCATCACATATCAATCTACACACCAAAATCCTAAAATCTAAACCAATTGTTAGAACCCAAGACCTAACTCTGATATACAAACAGAATTGACTCAACAATACAACTATTCACACACTATTCATCTATAATCACATTAAGAGATGATAATTGGAAGAGTCCCCCCTTACCTTAGCCAAATTCCTGCTCTTTGGTCTCTTCCTCTTTGTTCCTCTTCCACGTTCTTCGTGTTCCAACTTCTCTCTTTTCACGTTCTCCTCTTTCCTTCCCAATTCTAATTATTTTATGAAAATAATAATAAAATTAGTAAAGGGCCTTCCTATATCACACCCCCCCTCTTTTACTATTTCTCACATGGCCCAAATGCCATAAACCATTATTTTCACAAAAAACCTTAATAATTCTAATTATTAATTCAATATTCCAAATTAAATTAATATTAAAATTATACGGGTGTTACAGTGTACCCCACTTACTATAGTTCTAGTAAGTCTTTGTAGTTGTCTTGGATGAGAGAGGAATCACTTGTTATAGTTCTAACAAGTTTACATGCGTAAATGAGTCACTTGCTAAGGTTATAGCAAGCTTACCTGCACCAAAGGAATCACTTGCCATAGTTCTGACAAGCTTACCTGCACCAATAGGGATCACTTGCCATGGTTTTGACAAGCTTACCTGCACCAATAGAGATCACTTGCCATAGTTCTGACAAGCTTACCTACACCAATAGGGATCACTTGCCATAGTTCTAACAAGCTTACCTGCACCAATAGGGATCACTTGTCATAGTTCTGACAAGCTTACCTGCATCAATAGGGATCACTTGCCATAGTTCTGACAAGCTTACCTACACCAATAGGGATCACTTGCTATAGTTCTAGCAAACTTACGTGCACCATAAGGAATCATTTACTATGGTTCTAGCAAACTTACCTGCACCAAAGGAATCATTTGCTATAGTTCTAGAAAAATTACCTGCACCAAAGGAATCATTTTCTATAGTTCTAGCAAACTTACCTGCATAAATTTCTTTGACATATCTGCAGAATTTAGAAATATGAGAGCCAGAGACCTGGCGTTGTATATGCTGTATGTACCAAGTTAGCGTGCAAAGCATAGTGTGTAAAGCGCAGTGTGTGAAACGTAGTGTGTAATGCGTAGCGTGTACATGCCTATGATCCTGACATTTGTACCACGTAGATGTCTTATGATGTTTACTCGAATGCTTATGCTGATGCATATGTATATATGCTGATGCTGATGCACATCCCAAGATTTTATCTCCTTAAGCCCATTGAACCTGTTTAACCCATGTTTTCCCCTATACCACGACTATGCTTATGCCGGCTTGGTAATGTTTATGTATGTGGATGATGCTTATGCTTATGTATATGTTGATTGATGTAACGAGTGGAGCGAAATAATGTCTTCTATAAGACTACCTGAAAAGGTTTCTGGAGTGGATATGAAAATTTGTCTTAAAGAAGACTACCTGAAAAGGTTCTTAGAAAGGATAAAATTTGTCTTAAAGAAGACTACCTAAAAAGGTTCAAAGATGTCTTAAAAAAGACTACCTAAAAAGGGTCTTGGAAAGGACGATGAATGTCTTAGAAAAGACTACCTAGAAAGGTTCTTAGAAAGAGAATGTCTTAATGAAGACTACCTGAAGAGGTTCCTAGAAAGGATGACAATTCGTCTTAAAGAAGACTACCTGAAAAGGTTCCTAGAAAGGATCGTAAGATTTGTCTTAAAGAATACTACCTAAAAAAGGTGCGGTGTAATATATCAACCAATGTATGTAATGCATGACTTATGTATATTTGCATGATGCTCCAATAATAGGTTGTTGATAACCAAAACATATAAGGTCGTTTGATAGGGTATGATTCTAGCCTGATTTCCCAAAGCTTGTTTTGAACTTGGAGATCATAGTTAGGAGAAAGATCTGTCGGAGGTTGTAAAGTGTGTGGACGCCTTTTCCTTTTGCTGTGCGTCTTGCCCCGGTTTGACCCTTAGAATTACTCCACGCCTTTAACCTTTTGCAATTCTTCGCACCTTTCACCTCTTGAAGTTCTTCACACCTTTAACCTTTTGAGGTTCTCCACACCTTTAACCTTTTGAGGTTCTCCACACCTTTAACCTTTTAAGGTTCTCCACCCCTTTAACCTTTTGAGGTCCTCCACACCTTTAGCCTTTTGAGGTTCTCCACACCTTTATCCTTTCGAATTGTTCGCCCTATGGATTTGATATCCACTGCCCCAATATTTTCATGGAAAAAAGATGCCTCTGATCTCCAAGCCATGAAGGAAGTGCCCCGAGAAATAACCTTTTCATATGCTTCGACGTTTAGATTGAAGGGCATGCCCTTGATCTCCAGGATATGGAGGGCTATCCATAGTGTTCTATTCATTTAAACTTCTCCCATGTTTGACATGCCCCTGATTGTTATTGCTTCGAGACGTGACCCAAGTCGATTGAACCTTAGGATGAATGCCCCTAGTTAATAGGATCCTTGATTATATGCCCCTGAAATCCTTGAAATTTTGCTCCTGTTTAGGAGAACCCTCTGAACGTGATTCCCCCATTCAAGAGTCTTTATTAGAAATAATTGCCTTTGATTAAACCCATTTTGAGATCTCCTTGATGCTAAGTGTATATTCGTAGATGACGCCATGCCCTTTGAGAAGTAACTCCAATGCGATGCGCATGCAAGTTTTGAAATCAAAGTCCATTATGAATTAGGATAGGATGATCGGAGATGAATGCTTGAAGAAGCGTAGTGGTTAGGAACAGTTTTAACAACCTTATGAGTTAGTATAACAAAATCCTGCTTAATATGCTTTCGTAGTTAACCTTGCCTCAATTAGGACTTTTGAATGTTGTAACTTGGTCTGGTTCATGGTTTAAGAAACAAAGGATATAAGGCTCAAAATTTATTTAACCCACCCCTTTCTCCTTGATGTTCTCCAATCCTAAAGTTCGTTTAATCCAATGAATGTGTTTCGTTTCCAAGAGAATTGTTTCAGCTCCGATGATGAGCGAAAGCATTAGTGAAGATCCAAGCACAGATGAAATATGTTGTAGAGATCCAAGCATTGATGGGAAGCTTCGATGATTTAGCAGTCACAAGATTATCCTTTGGTTTTTGCTTTTGTTTTTATCCCTTATTTTTGCATGAGCCAATTCCTTTGAATTTGATCCATCAGAATGCCCTAATTTTTGCCTAAGTCATTTTTTGTTTTCTTTTATGGAATTTTCCGTTTTGACTTAGCGAGCGCTTTCCTCCTTTTTTTTGAATGCTCCTTTTGAAATATTGATCCTTGGATTTTGAATATAGTGACTGCCATGTTGACTTTGATTTGTAAACTTCGACTGTGATACGTCCTCGATCTCGAATAATATATTGAGGAAGAAGATGTTGTGAATGTTATCTCCATTATTTCCTCCATCTTTAATGAACGCGATGAAGAAGGTATGCTTGAACCTTTGCTTTGCTTGACTGATTCTCTTGACCACAAAATACACCATTGAATTAATCTCAATCTACCCTTCCCCTGGTTGAAATTAAGATTTATTTGAAAAATAGAAACAAACTCCAACTCCTGGCTCGAGGGGGTTGACTACGGATTATCTCCTTATTTCTCCACTGTTTAGGGATTGAAACAATGCCTTACATCGTCGACTCGGTCTTACCTTGAAAGCATATGTTTAGCAAGATTTAGTTGTTTGTATTTTGTTATTCTCCTTTAATTTTGTTAATACTTGGAAATTAAAATTGAAGTAAAATAGAATGGTGCGAGTGGAAACTCGTAGTAGTGATAGAATGGAGCGAATGAATTGACTCCAAAACCTGCATGGTTACCCCATTAGAATTGTTAATCTGAAGGTACAACTTTTATCCTAGGCAACACTTAGCGCTCGTAGGGGTTGCAATTTTGACATGATGAACACCTATTAATCCTAGGGATAATCTCCCTTGTTAATCCAATGACTTTGTTTTACTCCTTAGTTCTGTGACTTGTAGAAGTAAAGGGTAACCTCGAACTCTCCTTGGGCATGTCAAACCTGTCGGGAATAAATTGTTAGTGGTGGGTTTTCGTCGTCCGGAACTTCATGAGTTTCCTTTGACTGAACCTCTTTCACTTTTTCTAAGGGTAGTATCACACCGTTTGCAACCTTCAGTGTTTGTAATTGATATAGACAACCTACGACCCTTTTGCCTCTTGGTGGGGAGTTGACATATGTCACCTTCCCTCCATCGTAATTATGCATCTTTGTTCAAGATATTGCCCCAGTTGGACTGACCCTTGCCCCCCAAGTTATCGCAGAGCGTCTTTGTAAGCCTTGCTATATTCTAAGATGAACCCCTTTATGACTAGATACCTCTTGAGTGTATCTATGGGGGAACTTCTTTGTTGAACTAATCCTTGCTCGATGATAACCTTTGTTGTGTTTACAATCCTGTTACGAAGAGACCTGAACATGTGGCTGGCATGGTGAAAGACATCCTTTTTTTTCTTTGTAAGACCAAGCTCGTTCCCAATAATTTATCCTCCTTTCTCCACAGTTTATGATCCTTTTGATTTTTTTTTGCGAGTCTCGGGAAATCGGCTAGCACGGTAAGTATGGATGCGGGCGAAGTAGAAACGCAAATGTAAATGTATGAATAAAGATGAAAATGCATGCGTATGCAAAAGACTTCTCTTTGTGTGTATTATAACCCTTTGTATGTAATGCAATGCAGACGTGCGACAGATATAACCTTAAGGACAACCTATATGGATTAAGGGACGACATTAGACCCTAGTGAAATCCGTGCAAGCTAGATGTTATGATGCGCCAATGAAACCCCTTAGGTTAGGGAATATGCAAAAGGTAGTAGTTGGTGACCGTTCAAGACAGTCACCAAATCTCATGGCCATCGAGGGGCCGTTCGACGTATACTAATGAAGTTGTCCCTCGTGGGAAGGTTCTCTATGCGTAACACAACCTATCTAAAGACGATATTGGACGAAGTGAAATCCCTACAGGCTAGGGATGAAAGATGTATAAATGGAAATCCAAACCCTACAAGTTAGGGGATGTGCGGGAGTAAGCATGGGGTGATCGTTCAGGACAGCCACTAGATCTCATGGCCATCGAGAGGCCAATCGACGTATGCTAACTAAGTTTCCCCTCGTGCGAAGAATGCAACCTTAGAAGTATAATCCCTACCGGCTAGGGAGTGCGTAGATGTAGGCCCGAGGTGATTGTTCAAGACAGCCACTAGGTCCCATGGCCATAGAGAGACCAATTGACGTGCACAAATGGAGATGTCCTTCGTGGGAAGGACATGATCTTGAAAATCGAATCCCTACAAGCTAGGGAACGCGTATGAAGACCTGCAAAATTAAAACGCAAATATTCGCAGTATATAAATCGCAAACATATAATAAGCACCTAAGCACAAAAGCCCTAAGTTCATAGGTTCGGCATGACGGCTTAGGGAGTCTACCCTTCCCATTGGTATGTTCTAACAAGGGTCTCATGGGGACGTTCGTAGCCTCCGAGACTTTTTGTCTCTTTGGATTTAGAACCACTCATTTGCTCATGAGGTTCGAGTTTTAGGGGTAGGTTCTCAGAGAGATCAGCCAAATACCAAGTCCTGCCCTCAACAAAGTCAAGTCTCGTTTTGGACACTTCCGAATATTCAACCCACTCTGAGTGGAATTATCAATAAGACTCGTAGGCGATGCAAGTCCCCCTGGTCTTAAGGATAATTCCCACACTTATGTTTTAACGCAATTTATAATATCCCAAAATGCAATAAAACAACAAATATTCAAATAAACAAATATTGTTGTAAATAAATGAAATTGCAAATAAATAAATAAAAATTTAAATGTTTATTGATAAAAGGAAAAGAAAAAAACCTAAATCCTAATCCAAAACCCTAACCCTGGCAAGTTAGCCAAACCCTAATAATTAACCAAAAACCTAAATAGTTAACCAAAAACCTAAACCCTACCAAAACCAAGGAGCATAATAATTCACCATTAGTGAGTTATTCCCAGGAGAGTCGCCAGCTGTAGCAACTTGTCCTAAAACATTAGATTTAGAGTCGCCAACTATTCTACCAGGGCGAATAGGAAACCCTACACAGTTAAGAGATTCAGGGTAAGTTATTATATTCGGGTCAAGGGAAGGTGTTAGGCACCCTTAACCCTTTCCTAAGGTTTTGAGTTTAAGGCAAAAGTTTATGGCTAAAAGTGTTAAGGTTTATAGCTAAGGAAATGAATAGGCTGAAAAGTGAGATTTTGGGGAAGAGGACTCGCCTTGGTTATCCAAGTGCCTACGTACCTCCTTATGGAGGATCAGAGTCTACGTAGTTTGGGCAGGGTCGTATGCCTTAGATTTGATATGAATGTATTTGAAGGTATTTTGAATTACCTTATCGTAGTTTTGAAATTCGCAGTTTGCAATGTATTTTGAATTACCTTATCGCAATTTTGAAAATCCGTAGTTTTGTGAAAGCGGTGTGTTTTAAATGGCGTACAACCCTGATTTTAATATGTTCTATTAATCGCAATGATCAATAGGTTTGATCACCATAATTAACAAATTTAACGAAGGATTGTTAACTATTCTCATTAATAGATTCGATTATCACTATTAGCAAATTGATGTGTTTTAATTAGTTTATTTGAATTGTTTTGGGAATTGAATTATTTTATTATTAATCACCGCAACCAATTGATTTGATTAGAACGACTAATAAATTAACGAAGTATTTCAATTATCGTTAATTATCGTAATCAATAGGTTTGATTAAAACAAATAACGAATTTATGAAAATTGCTAATCATCGTAACCAATAGAATCGGTTAAAACCCTTTAGCAAAATAAACCTTATTCGAGTTTATATATTATTTAATTAATTAAATAATTAATTTTTAACCATCGCGATCAATTAGTTCGATCAAAACGAATAATAAATAAATCCTAATACTAATTATACTATTAATTCAATTTTAAAAAACCAAATTATATATATAAAAAATATACTAGATTTAATCATATAATTATACAAATAATATAAAAACATAATAAAACCTGGTTTTGATCCTGTCTGCGTGACTCCTGAGCATCCATGGTGATCCTTCAATTCTGTATGCGTTGGATTGACATAGAAACAGATCCAATGGCTATATATTGAGGTCCTACTGTGAGCATTCCTTGACAGGCCACGCTGGATTCATGAGAGCAAGGGAACAAATGATAATAACAAAAAACGCGTATGTCGCTGATCAGGTTCGAACACACGTCTTAGACCACCAAAGCCTTTGTGCACGCTTTCCTCCATTGGGCTATGCTTGCTTCGCTGTTAACAATACGCGCGCAGGTAATAATATAAAAAATGCAATCGAATCAAAATTTAAAAAAAATTCCCCGCGCCCAGCTTCGTCTTCAACCTATGGATTTTTCTGAAAAAATACAAACCTTTACCCACGGTTTTCTTCTGTTGCTAAAGCCCTGCAATCATCAATCTCATTATACGGATTAAATAATTTTCAGATAAGAACATGAGTCGACTAGAAATTGGCCGCTGATCAGTCGAATGGTGATCTCCATTGATCCTAATTTTGCCTCTACTAGAAACCCCCAAATTGAGAAGCAGAAACCCTAGCAATGGCACCCCTTTAAACCTGTATCGAAACTTCAACCAAACTAACCATACACCATCAAAATATCATGACAAACAAGAATATATGATCAAATACAATTAAAATTGCATAAATGTATGAAATCAAAATCTAAAAAAACGCCTAAACCGTGAGTTCTTGAATGGTGATTCTGGGCGTTTCAATTGATGGTGAGGATCCTAATAGCTCTAGAAGGCAATGGGGGATCTCTTTTTATGTTCATAATGTCTTACCCCAAAATTTGCCCTCATCATTTCATCTTCAATGACTCAAGGTTCAAGGGTTTTCTCAAAAGCACTCTCTCCTATTCAAAATTAGGGTTTTGCATTTTATCAAAGGATTTTGAATCTCTAAGGCCTCGAATGGATCTCAAGGTACCTCATATGTCCCAAAGCATCTCCATGTCAAATGTCAAGCTTCAATTCCGAGGATTACTCACTCAATGGCTCAGATGATCAACAATCGACTATGTTGACCTAAAAGTCAACTATGGTCAAAATACAATCAAAGCTCCTGACTTTTGGTCAACATCAAGTATTTGAGGCTATATCCATCATTTGATCAAAGGTTGATCATGGTCCACTAATAAAAACTCAGAAATGAACAAAATCAAAGGCCAAAATTAGGGTTTTTTATAGGAAAAGTCAACTCAACTTTGAATGGCCATAACTTCCACATGGAGTATCAGAAATTTCTCACTCAAAGTCTATTTTGAAGGAAATTGGATTCTCTACAACTTTGCCTCTCACATGCCAAGGCCAGAAATGCATCATTTTGGAGATATGGTCAAAGAGATTACAGGTCATCCAAAAAGTCAACAAAAACACCTTTTGGGGCAAAGCTCATAACCTGAGCATGGAAGCTTCAAATGAGATGAAACCAAAAGGGTCATTTAGAGGACTCTTTAAGCTTTCCAAAAAGTCCTAGAATGCATTTATGTGATTAAGATTGAGCAAAATACAAGTCGCAGAAGTTGAACATTTGTGAAGAGATGCATGAGGAGAAATGCTTGTCAAAATCATTTTTCTTCCAAATGGGCCTAAGTTCTTTTGTTCTAAACTTATTCATAAGCCCATTCTTGATCTTTACACTCAAGAGCACACCCTTTGCTATTTATTCTATTTTATTTTGGAATTATTTCCATTTAAAACAAAGATTAAATTAAATAAATTGTAGAAATAAGGAACAATGGCATATGGGCTTGGTTTTCACTTGTCTTGAGGTCCAAGATAGTCCATAAAATACATAAATTTCGTGCATGAGTGTAAGAGGCAAAAAGGTGCAATTTTGAAAAGTTTTGATAAAAAAATTTGATCAAATTTTGTACAAGGGATGGAGTGATTTTCTTTCAAGAAGGAAGCCCTAATTACATCATATATATACCTCATAACATGTGCAGCCCAGGGGAGGACGAAAAAGAGGGGAGAAGAATAGGGTTCAAAGAGAAGAAAATAATGCAAGATTAGGGCACGATCCAAAATTCTTTCTTGAAAGTTTCAGGTTGTCCCAAACACCCTATCGTCCTCCTGAGATCCCCAGGGAGCCATCCCAATCGTTCTTGGAGTCAGAAGCTTGTTAAATCCCCACGGCCAAGCAAGGTTTCTCGTGGAAATTTTTCTAGATTCGAATTTTTATTTTTAAGCAACATGGAATCATTATATGCATATATTCGTGATAGTAGTAATGTTTAAGAATATTTGAACGCTCTGCTTCTGAGTTTTGGTGAGAGATCGAGTTTCACCATTGATGGGCCGTGAGAAGGAGGAAGCTTCGTATTCGTATTTACAGGGCTTTTCAGGTTAAAATAAGGCCATATTTGAGATCAGAGGAAGGTTTTATGTCGATCTGGGCGGTTTTCTTTTCTTTTTCGCTGGTATTTGCAGGGTCGACGATTGAGACCAACCGGAGAAGATAACCGGCGTGTCTCCGGTCCGGTGGCTGGGTTTTTTTGACCTCTTTGACCAGTTGCGTGGCACTTCTGTGCATTCTGATTCGACAGTCAACAAAACACGATTCTCTCTCCGCCTCCAATTCGTTGGTCAAAGTCACCTGGGTCCCACGTTGGTCATGCGCTTTGAATTCCAATATACTGGTGGTTTAAAATATTTGTTAATTGATTGGTATCTCTCTAACGAATTAGTCATGCAGTCAAACTGGTGAAAGGAGATATGTTGCAAATGGAAGGTCTCGTGCTCGATCCCTGCCAGGGTCACAATATTTTTATCACTTTAAAGTGTTGAGTTGTCTACAGATTCAATACATTCCGTGTACGCATGACTATGGTGTACCCTCTCTGGCAACCGTTGGATCGTCAGCTTTCCAGATCAAACGCCCCAAGGGCTGCTGACTATGGTGTACCCTCTCTGGCAACCGTTGGATCGTCAACTTTCCAGATCAAACGCCCCAAGGGCTGCAACCTTATCATAGACTTCAAGAATGCGCTACACAGGATAATTGCCAGGTTTTGTTAATATAATTTTTTTTGTATTATATTTATTGTTTAATTATTTAAATTAAGTATTAATTAATTATGTTTATTAGATTAATTTATTTTAATTAGGATTAGGATATAAGATTAGGGTTAGATTAAATTAGGATTTAGGATTTTCCCGATTATTTTGATTATATCTATTTAATTTATTTAATCAATATTAATTATAAAAAAATCACAAAAACCCTATAAAGGTTATAAGTATTAGGGTTTGCCCAATCCCACTGCCCATTTGGCAAAACATTGATCCTTAATTAATTCTCTCCTCGACCCGACTAAATCTATTAGTCGCAATGACGAGAGATAAAATAATAAAACGATAAAACGCATAATTTAATACATTTTATTTGCTGCCCGCGACGATCGAATCTATCGGTCAGAGTAACCAGCAATACATTATTTAATCCGTTAACTATAATGATCAAATCTATTGATCATCGCACCTAACGGTAACATATCAAATCAGGGTTGTACGCCCAAATCTTAAAACACACTAAACCACGAAACTACGGATTTTCATCTCTTCAATTCTGCAATCAGGCAACTCAAAATGCCTTTCAAATCACAACTTCTAAAACTACGATAGGCCATTCAAAAAGCCTTCAAACCATATCAAATCAAATTCTAATTCTAAGGCGTACAACTTTGGGCCCAAACTACGTTGACTCTGATTCTCCCTAAGGAGATACGTAGGCACTTGGCAACAAGGCGAGTCCCCCTCCTCCAAACTCTAATCATGTTCAAATAATTAGCCTTTAACCCTATTAAACTTTCTGTCACCTTTCTTTATGTTAGTCATAAACTTAACCTTATAGTGCAAACCTTAGGAAATGGTTGGGGGTGCCTAATACCTTCCCTCGACCTGATTATAATAATCTTACCCCGATCTCTTAACTGCATAGGGTTTCCTATTCTCCCTGGTAGAATAGGTGGCGACTCTAAATTGTAATTTTTAGGGCAGGTTGCTACACATAATTGGTTGAATTGTCCTGAAACCTTGACTGCACCTTCAGCTTGTTCAACGTTTTTTTCTTCTGTTAGGTTCCTTTTTGCTGATATTCTCCCCCTCTGCATCTGAGTACATTTGGATACTTATAAGGAACGAATTAAGTTTACAAAACTGCATTCAATCTTCATAAATTGCATGATTGGGATTTTATTTGGAAGTGATATAGAAACTTTCCAAATTTGGTTCAAATATCCCTCATATCTCTCCAATTTACTTTTGCTGCGAATTTGACTCAAGATTGTAGTGTTTTGATAATTGGATTTGATTGGGAATCAAAACAAAACCAAATCTCTCATGTTTCCTTTAATTATTTTGTTTTAAATTGTACTTTAAATGAATAAAAATTCATAAAAAATATAATAAAAAATCAATTAATCATGGGATTGGGTTTAGACACTCTTGATGATCCTAGAAGCAAGTTTAGGTCATAAAAGGATGGGCCCATTTGGAACAAAAGTCATTTTGAACCATTTTTGTTTCACATTTTGTCTCCAAAATTTCCCAACTTTGACAAGGCATATCTCCCTCAATTTTTAAGATATGGAAGAGTTCTAGGACTTTTTGGGAACCTCAAGATGTCCTCTACAAGACACTTTGGAAGACAGGGTTGGGGGTGCCTAATACCTTTCTTTATGTTAGTCATAAACTTAACCTTATAGTGCAAACCTTAGGAAAGGGTTGGGGGTGCCTAATACCTTCCCTCGACCTGATTATAATAATCTTACCCCGATCTCTTAACTGCGTAGGGTTTCCTATTCGCCCTGGTAGAATAGGTGGCGACTCTAAATTGTAATTTTTAGGGCAGATTGCTACAGCTGGCGACTCTGCTGGGGACATACACTTTTGGTTAATTATTGTGCTCCTAAGGCTTGAGAGGGTTTAGGTTTTTGGCGAACTTTTTAGGTTTTGGCGAACTTTTTTTTAGGGTTTGGCTAATTTGCCAGGATTAGGGTTTTGGATTAGGATTTAGGGTTTTTTTATTTTTATTTAAATATCTTTTATTTATTTATTTACGTATAATTTCCATTTACAGTCATTATTTACGACAATTTAAATGAATATTTGTTTACGTTAATATTTATTGTTGTACTGCCTTTTTGGAGCTACAAATGGCAGGATTTGGGGATCTGGTTCTTTTAAATATTTAAAATTAATTTTATTTATTTATTTATTTACGGTTTTTATTTACAGTAATTTTTATAGTAATCTAAATAAGTGTTTATTTAAATGCTTACTTGTTTTACTGTATATTTCTGGGTTATATATAAATTCTTGTTAAACCTAAGCGTGGGAATTATATTTAAGACCAGAGGGGAATTACATCGCCTACGAGTCTTATTATAATTCCACTCAGAGTGGATTGAATATCCGGAAACGTCTGATACGAAGCTTGACTTTGTTGAGGGCTGGACTTGGTATTTAGCTGATCTCTCTGGGAACCTACCCCTAAAACTCGAACCTCATGGATAAATGAGTTGTTCTAAAATCCAAAGAGACAAATAGTCTCGACGGCTACGAACGACCCCATGAGACCTTCTAGAACATACCAATGGGAAGGGTAGGCACCCTAAGCCGTTACGTCGAACCTATGAACCTAGGGCTTATGTGCTTATGTGCTTATTTGTGCAATTTATATACTGCGAATGTCTTGCATTTTAACTTTTGCAGGTATTCCTACGTGTTCCCTGGCCTGCAGGGACTCTATTTCCAAGACCATGTCTTTCTCACGAAGGACACCTCCATTTATGCCCGTCGATTGGCCTCTCGATGGCCATGAGACTTAGTGACTGTCATGAACAGTCACCTCGCGCTTGCATCTACGCACTCCCTAACCATAGGGATTTTCTTTTTATACCTTTGTATTTTTACAACTATGCGTCCTTCCCACGAAGGACATCTTCGTTTACGCACGTCGATTGACCTCTCGATAGCCATGAGATCCAGTGACTACTTTGAACAGTCACCATTGTCGCACCCTAATTTTTGACCCGCATACTTCATTCATCATTGGCTTGTCCCATTTTATTTCATGTATATTCATCATTTAAACATCACATCGTTGCATATTCTGAAAAAAATAGACTTTTGATAAAGTCGATAAAAATAGCTTGCATTTTCACATCTTTGCATATTTTTATTCGAGTCATTATTTTTCGAATTTTTATTTTAGATTCCATAGATTTTAGTTTTTTTTATCATCATCATTTTAAATAAAATATAAATTTGTTTAGATAATTGTAGATTAATTTTTGTTATTATTTTATTTTAGGTTTAGATTTTATTTAGGTTTTTTTATTAATCAAAGAATATATACAAACAAAAAAAAGAAAAAATAGTTTAAGTGTTTTAGGCCCATTTCTTTCTTTTCCTTAGGCCCATCTTCTAAGTCAAACAAAAAATTACAAATTTTGTCTTCACTTCTTGCTCTATCCCACGCTTCCTGCTTTTACCAACTTTTGTATCCTGTAGCCTGCATAATTGTCCAAATCTATCACCAAAATGATCAACACAAATTCTGCACACAAAAAGCACAAAAATAGTTGCCAAAATTGTTCAAACTCATCCCATTTTCCCCCAATTTTCATCCAAACCCTAATCTACTATTCTATATAAACACCAAGAATCAGCACACACAAGGGGGCAGCCACGAAATTCACAACAAAACCTCAACCTCACCTTTCAACTCACTCCTTCATCAATCATCCGCAAAAAAAAACTTACTCACAGAAAACTCTCTCCAAATCCTGAGCATATCACGCAAACGACCTCACAATAACCTTCAACTTCATACCCTCACCCTCTCACTCGACTCACACTACAACACACCTTCAAACTCTGCCCTCAATAGCTCTCAGACCTTCATCACACAACAACAAATATTTTAACCTACATTCACTCCGCTAATCCCATATTCAGCGTTCAACAACAACCGCAACGAACAACACAACGCAGAAGAAGAACCTATAACAACTTAAAACACTCAGTGCATACACAGAGCACACAACAACAACTCAGATCGCAAATAAGCAAACTTCAAAGATCAGAACATACCTGAAGCGGCACTGTCAAAATCTCGATGTAGCTTTTCTATTTCTCTTTGTTTTAGCCTTTTTTCCATTTTTATATCTATGCTTGTAACCTGTATACTCTGATGGTGAACGAAATCGAGAGAGGGATGATATGTTATTGTTGTTTTGTTCATGAACCGAGTGAGGAATACGGAAACGAGTTGATTTTTGTTTCGGCTTTAGAGAGAAGAGTGATTGAGAGGAGGAATTCACGTTATGAGCGATGATGGTGAGGTCTTTGGTTGCTGTTCGTTTTTTTCCGCAAAATGAAAGAGGGAGAGCGTGTTTGAACATGAAAGGGGATTAGGGTTTATACGGACTTGGATCCTCTCCTTCATTTTTCTCTCCTTCCCTCTCCATCCTCTCTTTCTCTCTCTTAATCTCACTCTCACTCATCAATACAAAAACAAAATTTAATCAAGAGAGAGAATGAAATTAAGAGAGAGATAGAGAGGATGGAGAGGGAAGGAGAGAAAAATGAAGGAGAGGATCCAAAGTGGGGTTGGACTTGGATCCTCTCCTTCATTTTTCTCTCCTTCCCTCTCCATCCTCTCTTTCTCTCTCTTAATCTCACTCTCACTCATCAATACAAAAACAAAATTTAATCAAGAGAGAGAATGAAATTAAGAGAGAGATAGAGAGGATGGAGAGGGAATGAGAGAAAAATGAAGGAGAGGATCCAAAGTGGGGTTTATACTGGGTTTTGAGAGTTTTTTTTTCTTTCTTAAAACCGGGTCCGACCCATTACTCGATTCGGCCCAACCCTTTATTTGTTGGCTTTTTTTGGGTCTGCTTGTCATTCCGGGATTCACACCATTCTGTTGGGTTTTACACCCCATGGCCCAATATGCTTCTCTTTATCATTTTTGTTCTATAATTTAATATCTCATTTCTTTCTTATAAAAAATGATAAGTAGTTTTTTTTTTTTTTTTTAAAGTTAGATTTCTTTTCATATAAAATCACAAAAATGTTTATTGTTTATTTTTATTTACTAGATTTATTAAAAGACCAAAAGAATATATTCTTTATTTGTATTTTTGTATAGAATTTATTTCCAAATATTTTAAAATGATTTCAAAAATGCTTTTAAATCGAATCGAGTTTTAAGTTTTAATGGGTAAAGAAGGGTTTGTACGTACTTGTACAAGTTGTTCTAAAACATTTAGGCGATGGTCGTTAAGCCTTTGTTTGGATGTTTAGACTCCATTAAAGACTCTTTCAAACTCGATTTAACTCACCTTTTTTTTACAAAACACTTCCTTTTAATCAAATCATTTTAGTCTATAATGGATAATGAAGATGGGTTTGTACGTACTTGTACAAGTTGTTCTTCAAGCGTTTAGGCGATGGCCGTTAAGCCATTGTTTGAGCGCGTATACTCCGTTAAAAGACTTCATGAACTTGATTTAGCAAGTTTTTTTTTTTCAAGTATCTTAAGCGATGGCCGTTAAGCTTTTGTTTAGATTCTTGGATCCAATTAAAGATCTTTCAACTCGTCTTCTGGCCCAAGTGCGAATCCTTTCCATCACCTACGAGGAGGTTGTACGTACTTGTACAATTTTCTCTTTCAAGCATTTAAGCGATGGCCGTTAAGCCTTTGTTTAAATGTTTGATTTCTCTTAAACAACTTTAATCTATTCACACCTTTTAATTTTAAAACCTTTTTTCATAAACGAGACACTTAGTCAAAATTCAAATGCAATTATACTTCCACATGTGAAGATCGAATGTTTTCCCCTCGAATGCAAACAATCTCTTACCCACGTGCGCATAGTACTGTTTGAATGCGATCGAGTACCTCTCGCTAAAATCAACCAACAAACTTTCGTGGTTCTTTACCCCGAACTACGATTGCTCTGACTTTCCCATTGCACGAGGGAATACGTAGGCACAAGATACAAATGTCTTGGCGAGCACAATAATAAAAAAAACCTTTTTCGTTCCTTTCCAACCTAATAAAGAACGCAAGTAGATAATAAGCTAACAATTGATCACAAGAATAACTAAATGGGTCCCATCGAGTACGATGGAGGTAAGGGGTGCTAATACCTTCCCCTTGCTTAACCGACTCCCGAACCCTAATTTGGTTGCGATTACCATCTTATCCTTTCTTTTTTATTCGTGGGTTTTATCGATATTTTCCTTTTCCTTTTAGGAATAAATAAAGTTCGGTGGCGACTCTGTTGTACTTCGAGCACGCGATTACGCTCGAGTCACATTTTTACCGCTACAACCATGTGCTTACATCTACGCATTCCCTAGCCTGTAGGGATTCTATTTCTAAAAAAAATCGTGTCCTTCATACGAGGGACATCTTTATTAATGCACGTCGATTGGCCTCTCGATAGTCATGAGATCCAGTGATTGTCTTGAACGGTCACCCCGTGCTTGCTTCTACGCATTCCCTAGCCTGTAGGGATTCTATTTTTAAAATTGCATCCTTCGTATGAAGGACATCTTCGTTAACGCACTTCGATTGGCCTCTCGATGGCCATGAGATCTAGTGACTGTCTTGATGTTAGCTGAAGATTTCATTTGAGAAGAATGTCCTTCGAAGATTTGGAATTTAAAGGAAGATGGTTACTGATGATCATCTTTGAAGATAAAAATGGCTACTGATGGCCATGCTTCGAGAATGATGTTTAAACAAAGATAGTGAGCGCCGAAGCTAAATTCGAAAAGAATAGTCTTTGGGACTTAAACGTTTTTTGCGAAATATGCGAAGTACTGAAGCTTAGCGTGTTTTCGTGGCATTCTCGATTCTGATTATGTTGCCACGCGTCGAAGGGAGATTCAGGCGGGATGATTTGAATTTCGAAATAGTTTATGTAACCGCACGAAGACAAATGGCATCCCTGGATTTTCTTTGGGCAACGTGGCATTAGATTAGTGTAGGACCGTTAGGGTCGAAACTAGTATAAATAAGGGTCTTAATGTTAGGATTCCGTGTGTTCATTTTGTACAAATCACTCACATATTACTCAAGTATCAAGTGTTAAGAGAAAGAGTTCGCTGAGAAATGTACGTATGACGCCAACACCAATTTAAATACATGTGTATTTTTCTCTTTATTCAAGTATCTTTCGATATTACTGCCTTTCATTTACTTTATGTCATTTATACTCCTGCACTTGTTACTTTCATGTCTTTTAATTTTCGAAGCATTTAACTTCTCTGCACTTTAAGATTCTTGCACTTTTACAGTTTTGTCTTATGTTTTATTTTTAACTTACCCTTCACTGATGTTATATTTACGTGTATAACAAGGTGATTGCTAATCTTTATTTCTTTGATTAAGTATTTCTTATTTCGAGACACACCAATCATAGACATAATTCGAACTATCATGAATAACAACCTTTTTGACTATGTCCTAGGATCAATCTAGTCGATCCTGCGAGTAACCAAATCATATTTATTATAGTTTGGAAGACTAGCGGTTGTTTACCGGAAATCACCGTAAACAAATTGGCACGCCCAGTGGGACAGTGTCAAACAGATTGTTATTAATCGATTGTTTTGATTTTTCTAGAAAATATCAAGACCTTGTATGAACCTTAGGAACGGTAAATTAACAAACAGTGCACAACCGATTCCCAAACGGAGGTACAACAAGGAAATGGTCGTTACGGCCAGTGCAGGGGGAGATCAAAATCCCCCACAAGGGTCAGGAACTGGAGCGGCAAATTCTTCGCATGTTTCGACTTCTACTCAAGGAGCGCAGGATATACCGGGTCCGACTGGATCGAGACCTACAGATAGTTCCCAGGCTATACCTGAAAATAATGCAGCGACGACAAGGACTATCCCAGTTTCAGTATCGACTACTGCGCCTCCGTCCTCAAGTGCGAGCGGAATGCAACTTGCCTCGACAAATGCTGCAAATCAGTTATTTACCCCAGGATCATCCGTGTTCGAATGGAGAACAAACAGTCAATATGGAATGCCAAATCCATACATGACAGGTACACGAGCAGCAGGTCCAACATATACTACAAACCCGGCAGCGTTTTCGCCAAATGCTGGATCAGTGGGTCGAAGCGCACAAAACACTGGCTTCTCTGCCCAAATACCCAATTTTACCACAAGCAATCAAGCAGCATTCCGACAAGAGATAGACGCAAGTAACCACGATATGTTAGGAACCCTGGCCAGAGAATTATCGTCAATCTTGAATCCATTAGCAATTAATATTTCTAATGCTAATCGGGAGAATGTGGAAACTTTTCAAAAAATATCTTCTCAAATGAATCGAATGGCAGAATTCATAGGAGTTCAACAACCCAAGCGGAGAAATAACCAATCCTCTTATCGAGAAGGCGATCCCATTCTAGAACGTATCCAAAATGCGGTTCCTCCGCCTGGTACAACCACTGCTGGCGTGATTCCTCCACAAAGAACAACAACGGTCGAAAGGAATCGGGTAATAGATTTAGAGGCTTCGAATCAAAGAACTGTTCCCGTTTAGCAAGAGTATGAGGAAGAAAGACCCAGATTAAGGGTAGTAGGTAGGAACGAACACCCAGACGAAGTAGTTCAGAGAGTCAGGAGAGAAAACTTGGCTACAGAGAATAACCTTACTGCCATGATAGAGAGAGTTATGGCCAATAATGGCCTCAGTACTGGACTTCGACGTCCAAATTATACATCCCCCATAGCGAATTATATTATACAAACAGAATTGCCAAGGGGTACCAAAGTACCCAAATTCACAAAGTTTTCAGGGGACACTAGTGAATCAACGGTGGAACATATTGCCAGGTATCTGACAGAAGCTGGAGATTTAGCAGGAACTGAGGATTTAAGGATTAAATACTTCCCTAGTTCGCTGACAACAAATGCTTTTGTTTGGTTCACTACCTTACCCCCAAATTCCATAGATGCATGGGCCCACTTGGAGAGATTATTCCATGAACAATTTTACATGGGTCAAACAAAGATAAGTCTGAAAGAGTTGGCTAGCATCAAGAGGAAATTCACGGAGTCTATTGATGATTACTTAAACAGGTTCTGTTTGCTGAAATCAAGATGCTTCACGACTGTCCCAGAGCATGAATTAGTTGAAATGGCTGCAGGTGGCCTAGATTATTCGATTCGAAAGAAACTGGATACTCAGTACCTGAGAGATATGGCCCAATTGGCAGATAGGGTTCGACAAGTCGAACGGTTAAAAGCAGAAAAGGCTAGAGCAAGTAAAAGTTATAAGAAAGAGAGAGTAGCATACGTCGAAGCAGACGAAGTTGATGGCGAACCTTTCGAAGACTCATACGACATGGAAGAGGTCGAAATAGATCTTGCTGAGTTAAAGGAAGCGCCACCCTATGCTTGCAAATTACTCACCCCTTCTAATGGAAGAAATCCAGTAGATAATGATAAAAGTGATAGATTCCCTAAGAAAACTTATACATTTGATGTTACTAAGTGTGACGAGATATTCGATTTACTAGTGAAAGATGGCCAAATGATAGTGCCTCATAATTCTAAAATTCCTCCGTTAGAACAACGGAAGAAGAGAGGTTTTTGTAAATATCATGGTTTTCTAGGCCATAAAACCTCACAATGTTTTCTTTTCAAGGATCTAATCCAGAATGCTATCAAGGATGGACGTCTGAAATTCGCTGACAAAAGCAAGAACCATATGAAGGTTGACGCAGATCCTTTGAACGTGGCTGACACTAACTTGTGTGAACCACTTGATGTCAACATGGTGGAAGTATCTGAAATTCATGT
This sequence comes from Vicia villosa, assembly GCF_029867415.1. Taxonomy (NCBI): domain Eukaryota; kingdom Viridiplantae; phylum Streptophyta; class Magnoliopsida; order Fabales; family Fabaceae; genus Vicia; species Vicia villosa. The sequence goes on along the minus strand of NC_081185.1, from coordinate 32,536,985 downwards.
TGCTGAATCAGAAATAATTTCAGATGAAAAGCAGGCTACTAAAAGCCTAAAGACCAATCCGATCCTCAATGCTGATGTTGAAGGATCCTCCGATGCTAAAACGACTGAAGTTTTGAAAGAAGAAACCAGTGAGGCCACTGAAGACCTCAGGGTGAAACTTCAACAAATTCAGATTTCTGAAACCCCTCCAGCAGTTGTTAACATGGTCAATGTTAGGCGTCCTTTATCTGAAATCGAAGAACTAGAAAAATGGTTGATAAGGGAGAAAGGAAACATTGAGATCCCGCCAAGAGGAAACAGTCTGAAAGATTATCTCTGGGATTGCCATGTAAAGAATGGTGGAAAAAGGGTGATGTGCCCAAGATGTTCAGTTATGACAAATCGGAGGGTTCAAGCCAATTTCGAGAGGGCCTTGCGAGAAAGATTAGAGCAACCTTGGAGAGGAGGAAACTTGCTGTTGAAAGTGTACCCAAGGTATGAAGAAAGCTTGGTTGGTTTCTTGGTCAGGTGTCACAACGACAATTCTGAAGTTGCACTGTGCCCTAGATGTGGTGCAGTCTATGACGAATTGCTAGCAGGATCATTCGAAAGGGTGTATCTTTATATGGGTCGGGAGACTTAGGGACTTCGTCCTAACTTGTTTGGGTTCGACAACCGGACCCCATCGAGAAGGCCTGACAGCCCACACCCTAGAGTTCGAAGGGTCACATTCAAAGTTCCTGCAGACATACCCAGGGATAGATGGATGCAAGCTGGTGCCAGAACCAACAAATGGCGAAGTTTGGACCAAGGAGGAAGAACTGCAATGGCATATAGGAAGCAATTCCAGACTTCCAATCGAGAGATGTACAGGTTGGAAAACTACAAAGGTAAAAATCCTATGTCTAGATCCTAATGGAGAAGGCATCAGAGGATGAAGAAAGCCCAAAGGGAATTCAAACCAAGGGAGGCTGGAGAGTCAAGTAGCAATCAAATCCCAGTGCTGGGGCAGGAACAAACAAACCTCCAGTGGAACGCAAGTTGTTCGATTATGAAAATGAGAAAGAAGAGGAAAAGATGCATTCCAGCCTTTGGAAAGAAGATGATAGAATGACAAATGATTTTGACTCTGATGGAGTATCATCTATAAACCTCAACTGCAATGTTGTATCTGTACTCCCTCATGAGTTTAATCAAGAAACTGAAGTTGAAGATTGTGAAGAGGCTGACGTCGAAGAGATGGCGAAACACAGACCTGTGTGTTACTATGTGCTGAACAATGGTGCAGTTGAAGAGCAGAATGCTTTCTTCGAAAGGCCTGATGAAGGTATGCGAGACCATTTGAAACCACTCTATATAAGGTCTAAGATTGAAAATGTTGGCATTAATAAAGTCCTAGTAGATGGAGGGGCAGCGGTGAACCTAATGCCCCAATACATGCTGAAAAGAATTGGTATGTTTAATACTGATATAAGGCCACATAACATGGTTTTGTCTAACTACGAAGGCAAAATAGGGCAAACCTTGGGAGTTGTCCAAGTAAATCTAACGGTGGGTTCAGTCACAAGGCCAACTATGTTTATGGTCATACCAACGAAAGCAAATTATAACCTCTTGCTCGGAAGGGAATGGATCCATGGAGTTGCTGTTGTGCCTTCGACAATACATCAAAGGTTAACCATTTGGAGAGAAGATGGCATAGTAGAGAATATCGAGGGGGATCAGAGTTACTACATGGCTGAAGTTAACCAAGTTAATAAGACTAACTTCAATAGGAACTTGGCAAACATAGGACCTTGCCATGCTGCGGAAGATATATACACCCCAAACAAGAATGCGTTGTATTACTTGTCTTTACACCCAAATGGTTTCCAATGGAATAGGGAAATAATGGATGGCCCAGAAGATACCGCACCAATGGAGCATTATCCAACAATACGGCCAACAGGCTGGCATGACGACGTTGATGATGTCTAAGTTATCATTTTTCGAAAAGATTTCGGCTTATATAGCCGAGAATAAAAGAAAGACGGCTCTTGAAGCCGAATTATCAAACATGTTGGTTAATGCAGGTCTAAGAAAGGAGGAAACGCCAGATTCGGGGATACATATGATCCCTCAACTACCTGAAGATCCAGTTCGAGTCGAAGAGATCTCAGGAGAAGAGATAAGTCAAAGATTGGATGCAATCTACGACGAAGAGCCTTTGGGTTTTGAGAAAGACCCAATGGGGGCAAGTATCAAAATGTTAGCCCAAGATCCACTCAAAGAAGTAAATCTCAGAGATGGAGATCAGAAGAGGGTAACATACATCAGTGCGAAACTGGCGCCAACGCTGAAGTCAAAAGTCATCACGTTGCTGAAGGAAAATAAAGATTACTTCGCATGGGATTATGACGAGATGCCAGGTTTGGGGCGAGATTTGGTCGAATTAAAGCTACCCATAAAGGAAGGGAGAAAGCACATAAAGCAAACTCCTAGAAGGTTCGCACCAGAAATTCATTCAAAGATCAAAGCAGAGGTCGAAAGACTTCTACGATGCAAGTTCATCAGAACCACGAGGCTGGAGATTTCCTGGGCTTCGTAGTCCACAAGAAGGGAATACAAATTAACCAGAATAAAACGAAGGCTATCATGGAAACTAAGCCTCCATCCACGAAGAAAGAATTGCAGTCCTTGCTGGGGAAGATAAACTTCTTAAGAAGGTTTATCTCTAATTTGAGTGGACGCACACAAGCTTTCTCCCCTCTACTTCGACTCAAGCAAGAAAAGTTCGAATGGCGTGTTGAACATCAAGAAGCTTTTGATAAAATCAAGCAATACTTGATCCATCCACCAATTTTGTCTCCCCCAAATGGGAAGAAGCACATGCGCCTATATATTTCAGCTTCAGATAATACAATAGGCAGTATGTTAGCACAAGAAGATGAAAATGGCATCGAAAGAGCCATTTATTATTGGGTTAATGAACTTTTTGGTCCCTCAAAATATTGCAGATTTCGTTTTTAGTCCCTCCAAAAATTTTCTTTAAGAAATCGTCCATTCAAAATTTCTTGTCTAAACTATTGGTCCCTAACGTCAAATTTGCTAGAGATTAGCTACGACTTTAGCCACCGATTAGCTACGAAATTTGACGTTAGGGACCAATAGTTCAGAAGAAAAATTTTGTAGGGACGATTTCTTGAAGGAAAATTTTGGAGGGACTAAAAACAAAATTTGAAATATTTAAAGGGACGAAAAAGTTCATTAACCCTTTATTATTTAAGTAGGGTACTCAATGATGCAGAGACTAGGTATAGTGCAATAGAAAAACTCTGCCTTTGTTTATATTTCTCTTGTATCAAACTTAAGTATTATATAAAGCCAGTTGATGTTTATGTTTCGTCTCATTGTGATGTTATCAAACATATGCTATCAAAGCCAATATTGCATAGTCGAATTGGCAAATGGGCTTTAGCCCTTACTGAATACTCACTAATATTTCAACCTCTTAAGGAAATGAAAGGTCAGATTGTATCAGATTTCATTGTTGACCATGCAGTAGTTGAGAACCCTCAACAATATGTAGACTTGAAGCCTTGGAATCTATACTTCGATGGTTCGACTCATAGAGAGGGAACTGGTGTTGGAATATTGATAATTTCTCCTGATGGAATTCCAACAAAGCTCAAGTACAAGATTGAAGGTCCCTTATGCTCCAACAACAAAGCTGAATATGAAGCATTGATTGCTGGACTTGAAGCTTTGTTAGAATTGGGGGCAACCAGAGTCGAAATTAAAGGAGACTCCGAACTAGTGATCAAGCAACTAACAAAGGAGTACAAATGCATCAAAGAAAACTTGATCATGTACTTTGTCATAGCAAATAGGCTGCTTAAAAAATTTGAATATGTGGAGTTAAATCACGTTTCGAGGACCAAGAATCAAGAAGCAAACGATCTGGCACAGTTAGCCTCAGGATACAAGGTATCGAAAGAGAAATTAGAGGAACCGATCGAAGTAAGAGGAAAAGCAATGGCTACCAAGCTTTCCCCAAGTGACCTGGAGAATTCACAATTAGGTTTTGCCAGCAAAGAAGAGTTTGAGGTATTAAACATAGACTCTTTAGCGGACACAGATTGGAGGAGCCCAATTGTGAACTATCTAAAAGATCCTTCGACAGACACAGATAGAAAGGTGAAGTATAGAGCTTTATCATATTTCCTGATGGGGAACGAATTGTTCAAGAAAACTCCTGAAGGAGTCTTGTTGAAATGTCTGGGAGAAGCAGAAGCATATTTGGCTCTCTCAAATGTGCACAGTGGAGCATGTGGGGCACATCAAGCGGGGCACAAAATGAAATGGCTTCTGTTTCGATATGGAATGTATTGGCCTTCTATGTTAAAAGACTGCATAGAATTTGCAAAAGGGTGTCAAGAATGCCAAGAGCATGCAGGTATTCAACACGCTCCAGCGAATGAATTAAGTTCAATAATAAAACCATGGCCTTTCAGAGGCTGGGCATTGGATCTGATTGGAGAAATTCACCCTAAATCCTCGAAGGGTCAAAGATACATATTAGTAGGAATAGACTACTTCACAAAATGGGTCGAAGCGATACCACTGACGAACGTAGACCAAGAGGATGTGATTGAGTTTATTCAGAAACACATCATATACAGATTTGGAATCCCAGAAAGTATAACCACAGATCAAGGATCAGTGTTCACTGGGCGAAAAATGCAAGACTTCGCCAAAGAAATAGGCTTCAAGTTGTTTACTTCTACACCTTACTATGCTCAGGCAAATGGACAAGTCGAAGCAGCAAACAAGATAATAATCGGTCTCATAAAGAAACTTGTGGGAAAAAAGCCTAAGAGTTGGCACAAAACCTTGGACCAAGCGCTTTGGGCTTGTCGAACATCTCCAAAAGAAGCTACAAACACTACGCCTTTCCAATTGACATTTGGACATGACGCAGTACTCCCAGTTGAGATATATTTGCAGTCACTTCGGATACAAAGATAGGCAGAAATCCCTCCTAACATGTATTGGGAGTTGATGATGAATGAACTAGTAGACTTGGACGAAGACAGACTTCGAGCATTAGAGATGATAAAAAGACAAAAAGAAAGAGTGTCCAGAGCATACAACAAAAAGGTGAAAGGTAAAACTTTTATCAATAATGACTTAGTTTGGAAAGTTATTTTACCTATAGATCGAAAGAATCAAGCACTTGGTAAATGGTCTCCACACTGGGAGGGAACCTTTCGAATCTTGAAAGTATTCTCGAATAACGCTTACAAGATAGAAGGGTTAGCAGAAGAGCGCAGGATCTTAAGAGTAAACGGGAAGTATCTGAAGAGATACAAACCAAGCATGCATGAAGTAAAGATTGCAAAAACGTAGATATTGAGGTGTACTACGTGAGCCAAAATGGTTGAACTAACACCAAAATGGCTTTGTGTTCAAACAAACATGTATGGCAAATAAAGAAGAAGACGAAGAAACTTCAAAAATATCTTCCATAATTCCATTAATATTAAAAGAGTACATTCATTACAGGAAAGGTGGTTCCCTAAACATTGAAGGTCACAAAATCCAAAACATAAAAAACCTAAAACAAACTACCTCCTAATTGATCCTTTGGTCTAAACCCTCTAGGGGCAACATGGGCAAGCTTTCTGCCTCGAACATGTCCATGGATCCAGAGTTGCGCATCCTCCTTACTATTCCCTTTTTGAGGAATATGTAAGATAAGAGCCTTCCATATGGAAGACAGGTTACAACCCCTTGACGAGCAGCAGCCATGAAAACTGCTTCAACAAGCCCTTTGAAAATCATTAAAGGGAAGTTGATTTTCTCCCCACGAAGGGCACAGAGGATAAATTCCAAGTCCTCCACCATGATGCTGTTTTGATCATGGTTTCGTGGATGAAAGTTACCCACGAGCAGTTGATGCCAAACCCTGATGACTTTGGCGCTGAAGGGATCGTTATCCATAAGAGTCCTCAATAGAAGATGAGTAGTCATGTTGAAGCTATTGTCATCAAAGGTCTCACCAGAGTTGTTACATCTCATCAGGTCAGAGATGGTGGAAGGAGTGATTCTAATGTGGGCACGTCGAACCTCGGAGACTATAGTAGTTCTGCCTTCCGGATCTATGCGTAGAGACGCAAACATCCAGAAGTCTGCTAGCATGTTGGGATAAACAGGTCCCTCTAGGATTTCATAGTAGAAATCAAGTTCTTGGTTGGAAAAAAGGGCACTGATGCTTATGAGGTTCTCATCAAACTCCTCTTCAGAGAGTTTGAACTCCTTTTTTATGCAAGCCCTAATGTTATTGTAAGTGAGAGGTAGTGCCATGTGGAGAAGAAAAAGTTTGAAAAGGGTTTTTCTCAGACTCTGTGTTTTGAGAGAATGCAAGAAGAGAAACGCAGTCTTGGACAAGAGTTTTGAAGCAAGTGTGAAGAAAGAAGTATAATGCTAATCCTTTATATAGACCTGGGGCAATAAAGGAACGGTTTAATTTTAATGATTGATTAGACCGCGTTTGGTATTCCAAAGAGAAGTTATGGCTTCCGCCGTTTCCCGCCCTTGGAAGTTGAGATGCAATCATGAAAAACTGGTGCACGCACGTCTTAAAGAGACGTTTTGAAGAAAGTGACGTCATCACTTAATGATGGTTACGGCTAAGGGAGTAGAAACGTCAAGTCTAGGCTAAAAGGGGTGCGAAGGATAATCAGGTCACGTGCTTACATTTATTAAGATTACTGTGGCAATAAAAATATATTTTGGCAAGATTTGAAGAAATTGCTAGAGTGTTACTCATGATCATTGCAAAATGAAATAAATGGGTAAATTGAAAGACAAAAGGTGCGCATATTTATATTATTCATGGAGGAATTCGATTACAAAGAAAAATAAGTGCGCATCACAAAATAAAGTACAAGGTTTGAAATGATTAATTGAAATCCCTGGGAAGATGGTCTCTTATCTTCAAATACTGAACCTCCCATGAAGACATGCGAAGTTCAATCAAAGCCCGTTGTTTCTTCAATTCTTCGATTTCGGGTACTAGTTTCTACGCAGCTTCGAAATGCTGGATTCCTAAATGTGCAACTTCAATCAATTCTTGCTCACTGATTTGTTGAATTGTTGCCTTACGAGATTCAGCCTCTTTTATCTTCTCTTCAAGCTTAATAATTTCCTGCTTCCAGGATTTGATACTCTGCTCACATTCGTCACACTCTTTTTGTTTCTCTGAGCGTTTAAGCTTGAGAGCATCACCCTTCTTCGTCGCATCAGTAGCAGCTTTCCAAGATGAACTATGAGAAGCCACCTTTGTAGTAAGTTGTTCATCAACATTTCGACGTCGAAGAATGTTTGACTGAAGCTGTTCGATCAAAGAATCCAGCAAAACAATCACCTCTGAGACTTCTGTTGAAACCAGAAGCAGATCCACCTTTTTCAAAAGTTGATTCAAGCTATGACCTTTGGTAGGATCCTTACTAAGAATTTCGACAAGGTTGGTTTCGAAGAACTTTTCCTTTATCTGATGAAGAAGACCAGAAGTATCCTCTTTGTCACCAGATTCTGTCTGAACAGCTGGAGAAGTTTCGAGCTCAGAGGACGAAGTATTATCAATACTCATCATGGCCTTGAGGAAGCTGAGAGGATCAGTTTGCTTAAGTTGCTCCAAATCTGAAGGGGTAGGCTTTGTTGGGGCAGGCGTCGAAGTAGTTTCAGGAGAAACTATGGTCGATGCTGAGCGTCTTCGACAACTGGCGAAAGCACGTGAGATTTGTCTGCATGGAGTAATGAGAACATATTATGGTGGGAAGGTTGCAAGAAATCTCGTTGCCATAAGAAAGAACATGCACTTACCTTGGAGATTATCAAGGTCAATAGTGAGGGTGAAGGCTTTAAGATCAGAAGTGGCTGTGCCAACATCATCCTACAATCATAAGGTAAAACGTTAACTTAATTGTATAAGTTAAAGTCTATAAAGATGATTATGTTGTGAAACCCAAATACCTTGGTTGGAATGTTATCTGGACTCGAGTTGTGGCTCTCTACAACAAGAACGTTACTACCACCTTTTAAAGGTGACTCTTCAGAAGATACCTTTTCACCCGGTGACGTAGTTTTCGAAGACCCAGATCCCTTTTCTTTTCCTAAAGGAGTGACGGCCTTCTGTTTTTTCTTTTGGGCTTGTCTGGTTCGAGGAGGAGATTTGTCATCGTCATCTGAAACGACTATTTGAGAAGCTTTTCGCTTCGAATGTGTCGGAGGCTTCGAGCTCTGAAAATGCAGATTGAGTAAAGTAAGTATGATTTACAAGATATACAAGCGAAATATAAAGTATGTATATACCGTGGGTTTCTTATCAGTGGTGATAGAGTCACTCCCACTTGGCTTGTTGCTCTTCGAAACTTCAGAAGCTTTCTGCGCAGGGATTTCTTTGATCTTTCTCTTTCGAGTAACAGCTGCAAGTAAAATTGGAATCAGTGTTTCAGTACAAAAGGAAAAGCTAGTCGAAAGAATGGCTAAACCCAAACCTTCAGGTATTGGAGTCAAGACGCGAACATGTTCAAGATCTATATGGAGATGTCCTTTGAAAGTATCCAGGGTATGCTTAGTCGGGACCACTCGTTCAACGTGTTTTTTAGTTTGTTCTTGAAGAATTTTAAAAGCATTCCCACACATGAACCAGTCTGGGAAAGGAGGGCTCAAAGCCACACCAAAATCAGCGCTTGGCAGTGGATGGAATTTTGGAGGATTAAGTTTGAAAGCCACTTCATAACGTAGTTCTGGTCGAACAGACGGGGGCAGTTTCAACTTATCCAGTTTAGCAGAAAACTTTTCACGTAAAATAACTGCAGCTTCACGAACGGTCCGACTAATATCATCAGGCCTGTAAATAGTTTCAAAGAATTTTTGAAAAGCTTGTATTTCTTTAATATGAGTCGAAGTACCTTTGTGAAAGTTTTCCTGCACATCAGCAAAAGCTTCAATTAGTTCTCGAGTAAGGCTTTCAGCATCGAAGATTTGCATGGTGTAGTAATCTGTCCACCATTGTTGGAAATCTGGAGTAGAATAAAAGGCATGTTCGAAAGGAATGGGGGAAAGATTGGCAACACCAGCGTATCTGGCAATTTTGGACTCACATTCTTCTTCAGTTAGATGTAAAGTGTATAGACACATGTGGTTCCTTTTGTCATATAAGCATTTGGGTTTCACCTGGACTAATCCAAACTGTCTTGATACAAGATTTGGTTGGTATCCAAGAAGAACACATTGGCCCTTGGAGGGTCGAAGTCGGTGATAGAATAGCCTTGGAGTGAGAAAAACTTCCCAAATGGTCATGGAGTCCACCTCTTGATCCTGAGACATTTCTGGAAACTTTCGAGTGAACCATTCAGGACCCACTGTCCTGTTTACGAATGGAGCCATCGAAGGGCTGAATTGATAACGTTGGGCGAACATCATGGTATATGCTAAAAAATGTTCGCGAAGCTTCCCAGTCTCTTCTTTTGGAGTGAGCAGAGCCAACCGTGTTCCTTCTACAGTTCGATTTTTTATGTTGGGATCTTCTTCGTTGAAAATACCCCAAAATGGGAGGTGAGCTTCGAAAGTAGCATTGAGCCACAGTTGCAGAAACCAGAAAGGACCAGCAAAGAGCAGGGATCCTGATTTATAGCTCTTAACGAGGTCTGTTGCCTCACCGAGGTTTTCATAGAGGATACCTAAAATTAATTGGCTTAGGTTTAATCTTTTGCCAGCATGCAGCTGATTAGCCATACAAAGGTACCTCTTTGCTACCTGTATAGACCTAGAACAGAAAACGCACCTCGAAAGCCATAGCGCCAGAAAAGCAATATGTTCTTCGTCCGAAACTACCGCATTTGCTTCGTAATGGTATTTTTGGATAAAAGAAGTATAAGTAACTGTCGCTTCGTTAAAATTAATGGTATCAGTATCCATGACATTGGGATCGAAGGTTTCTCCAGTTGGTCGAAGCCCTGTGATAGCGGCTACGTCAAAAAGGGTGGGAGTGACCATTCCACAGGGAAGATGGAAAGTATTATGGGAAGCATCCCAGAAGTGGACTGACGCTACTAACATGGTTTGGTTATATTCTAGACCTGTTTTAGATAATTTAATTAGGTCATAAATCCCTAATTGTTCCCAGAAAGATGCCTTTTGCGTTTCTACCCTTGCTAACCAGGCATAGTACAATTCAGGGTCCTTTGCTAAAGGGATGGACCTAAAGACTTTCACAAAATTGGTTACATAGTTTAACCTAATTTTCTCTAAGGTTGAAAGGGTCGCAGTCGAAGTTTCTTCTGCACCGGTAGGATCTGTTAAGATGGGACGGCCATCTTCATCTATCTTATTCTTGCTAACTAGAGGCCTAGTTTTATAGTAAGCAGGAAAGAACTTATTCAGAGAGGAGTTAGTTTCTCCTGGTAAAGGACCCATGAAGGCATGAGTTTTTCCAGAAAGTTCAAAGGGAATGATTACCTGAGAAGCATAAATGGCGCGCACTTCTGCAGTATTTGGGTTTGGTATGTACTCTTGATCCCCCATCTGTGTAGATTTTTGAAGTTTCAAAGCTGGTTGAAGAACGTTTGAGGAAGACGCTATGAGTAAGTTTGATTTTGGAAATGGGTTTGAGTATAACCAGAAACGTTCTTTTTTGTGGAAAGAATGAGGAAATAGAGGTGAAAGTTATATGAAGGTAAGAGTTCAGGTATTTAAAGGTTTAACGGAAACCCTTTCAAATCTTTTGGGTAAAAGCCAAGAGACACGCGGCAGGCGTTGATTTAATCCAACGGCGGTCGAATAGTTCTTAGCTTCACTCCTAGTATATAGGAGTAATGATCATGAAGTAAGACCAGAACGTGGGAATGTAAGTTATGAGTATACATCTTTGAAAATGACAAGACGTTTTGGAAACAGAGTCATAAATGATTATGACGTCAGTCAATGGTCTCGGAACTCTAAAAAACGAAATCTTGTTATAGAAAGAAACGCCTATTTCTCTTGTTTTTCGAAACAGGCATTTATTGGGGGCAATTTGTTAGCTGAAGATTTCGTTTGAGAAGAATGTCCTTCGAAGATTTGGAATTTAAAGGAAGATGGTTACTGATGATCATCTTTGAAGATAAAAATGGCTACTGATGGCCATGCTTCGAGAATGATGTTTAAACAAAGATAGTGAGCGCCGAAGCTAAATTCGAAAAGAATAGTCTTTGGGACTTAAACGTTTTTTGCGAAATATGCGAAGTACTGAAGCTTAGCGTGTTTTCGTGGCATTCTCGATTCTGATTATGTTGCCACGCGTCGAAGGGAGATTCAGGCGAGATGATTTGAATTTCGAAATAGTTTATGTAACCGCACGAAGACAAATGGCATCCCTGGATTTTCTGTGGGCAACGTGGCATTAGATTAGTGTAGGACCGTTAGGGTCGAAACTAGTATAAATAAGGGTCTTAATGTTAGGATTCCGTGTGTTCATTTTATACAAATCACTCACATATTACTCAAGTATCAAGTGTTAAGAGAAAGACTTCGCTGAGAAATGTACGTATGACACCAACACCAATTTAAATACATGTGTATTTTTCTCTTTATTCAAGTATCTTTCGATATTACTGCCTTTCATTTACTTTATGTCATTTATACTCCTGCACTTGTTACTTTCATGTCATTTAATTTTCGAAGCATTTAACTTCTCTGCACTTTAAGATTCTTGCACTTTTACAGTTTTGTCTTATGTTTTATTTTTAAGTTACCCTTCGCTGATGTTATATTTACGTGTATAACAAGGTGATTGCTAATCTTTATTTCTTTGATTAAGTATTTCTTATTTCGAGACACACCAATCATAGACATAATTCGAACTATCATGAATAACAACCTTTTTGACTATGTCCTAGGATCAATCTAGTCGATCCTGCGAGTAACCAAATCATATTTATTATAGTTTGGAAGACTAGCGGTTGTTTACCGGAAATCACCGTAAACACTTGAACGGTCACCCCGTGCTTATTCCCGCGCACCCTCTAACTTGTAGGGTTTTGATTTCCATTTATACATCTTTCATCCTTAGCCTGTAGGGATTTCACTTGATTCGATATCGTCCCTACATAGGTTGTGTTCCGCATAGAGAACCTTCCCACGAGGGGAAACTTCATTGGTACACGTCAAACGGCCTCTCGATGGCCATGAGACTTGGCGACTGTCTTGAACGGTCACCAGCTTCTACCTTCTGCATACTCCCTAATTTAAGGGATTTCCATTGGCGTGTCATAACATCTATCTTGCAAGGATTTCGCTAGGGTCTAATGTCATCCCTAAATCCGCATAGGCTATCCCTTTGATTATACGTTACACATCTGCATTGCGTACAAGGAGTTATAATACAAGGAGTCTCTCGCATACGCATGCATTCACATTTTCATGTAGTCATACATTTGCATCTACATTTGCATTTCTATCTTCACCCGCATCCACACCTACCGTGCTAGCCGATTTCTCGGAACTCCCGAAGAAAATCCAGAGGATCATAAACTATGGAGAAAGGAGGAATGAGCCTTACTAAGAAAAGAAAAATATGTCTTTCACCATGCCAGCCGCATGTCCATACCTTGTCGTAATAGGATTATAAATACAACAAAGGATATCGTCGAGCAAGGATTAGTTCAATCAAAAGAGTTCCCTCATAGATACACTCAAGGGATATCTAGTCATAAAGGGGTTCGTCTTAGAACATATCAAATTTACAAGGATGCTCTACGATAACCTAGGGGCAAGGATTAGTCCAACAGGGGCAACATCCTGAACAAAGATGCATAACTACGATGTTAACTCCACACCAAGGGGAAAAAGGGCCATAGGTTTTCTTCATCAACCTACAAACTCTGAAGGTTGCGAACGGTATAATACTATCCTTAGAAAAAGCAAAAGAGGTTCAGTCAAAGGAAACTCATGAAGTTCCTAAACGACGAAAACCCACCGCTAACAATTTATTCCTGACATGTTTGACGTGCCCAAGGAGAATTCAAGGTTATCCTTTACAAGTTCATGAACTAAGGAGTAAAACAAGACCGGCGGATTTACAAAGGTGATTGTCCCTAGGATCAATAGGTTTTACCATATCAGAATTTCAACCCTACGATCGCTAAGTGTTACTCAGGATAAAAGTTGTACCTTCGGATTAGTAATTCTAATGGGATGACCATGCAGGTTTTGGAGTCAATTCACTCGCTCACTACTACGATTTTCCATTCGCACGCTTCTATGCTATTTTCAATTTCAAATTTATGTTTATTAATAAACTGAAGGGAGGATGACGAATACAAATAACTAAGTCTCGCTAAACATATGCTTTCGAGGTAAGACCAAACCGACAATGTACAGGCATTATTTCAAATCCCAAACAGTGGAGATATAAGGATGTTAATCCCTCGTCACCCCCTCGAGCCAGGAGTTGGAGTTTGTTTCTACTTTTCAAATAAACCTTGATTTTAACCAGGGGCAGGGTAGATTTCAATTAATTCAATGGTGTATTTTGGTTGTCAAGAGAAACAGTCAATCCATGCAAGGATTCAAGCAAAGGATTCAAGCATAAGGATCAAGCAAAGCAAAGGTTCAAGCATATCTTCTTCCTCGCGTTCATCCAAGATTGAGGAAGCAATGGAGATAACATTCACAACAATCTTCTTCCTCAATACATCATTCAAGATCGAGGAAGTATCAAAGTCGAAGCTTGCAAATCAAAGTCAATATGGCAGTCACAACATTCAATATCCAAGGATCAATCTCAAAAGAAGCATTCAAAAGAAAAAGGAGGAAAGCGCCCGCTAAGTCAAAATGGAAAATTCCATAAAAGAAAACAAAAAGACTTAGGCAAAAATTAGGGCATCTCGATGGATCAAACTCAAAAGAATTGGTTCATGCAAAAATAAGGGAAAAAAACAAAAGCAAAGTACGAAGGATAATCTTGTGACTGCTAAACCAGCAAAGCTTCACATCAATGCTTGAATCTCTACAACATTTTTATCAGTGCTTGGATCTCTACTAAGGCTTCTGCTTAACATCAAAACTGAAACGATTATCTTGCAAACAAAGCACATTCATTGGATTAAGCGGATTTTTAGGATCTGGAGAACATCAAGGAGAAAGGGGTGGGATAAATAAAATTTTTAGCCTTATGTCCATTGTTTCTTAAAACATGAACCAGGCCAAGTTACAACATTCAAAAGTCCTAATTGAGGCAAGGTTAACTACGAAAGCATATTAAGCAGGATTTTGTTATACTGACTCCTAGGTTTGTTAAAACTATTTCTAATCACTACGCTTCTTCAAGCGTTCACTTCTAATCATCCAGTCCTAATTCATAACGGACTTTGATTTCAAAACTTGCACACGCATCGCATTGGAGTTACTTCTCAAAGGATACAATGTCATCTACGAATATACACTTAGCATCGAGGAGATCTCGAAATTGGTTAATCAAAGGCGATCACATCTAATAAAGACTCTGGAATGGGGGAACCACATCTAGGGGGTCTCCTAAACAAGGGCAAAATTTCAAGGATCACAGGGGCATGCAATCAATCATCCTATTAACTAGGGGCATTCATCCTAAGGTTCAATCGATTCGGGTCACATCTCGAAGAAATCAGGGGCATGTGGAGCATGGGATAAATTCAAAAGGATAGAACACTATGATAGCCCTCCATATCCTGGAGATCAAGGGCATACCCTTCAATCTAAACATCGAAGCATATGACAAGGTTATTTCTCGGGGCACTTCCTTCACGGCTTGGAAATCACAAGCACCTTTTTTCCACTAAACATTGGGGCATTGGATATCAAATCCATAAGGTATGGAGAATCTCCAAAGGTTAAAGGTGTGGAGAACCTCCAAAGGTTAAAGGCGTGGAGTATTTCACAAAACCAAACTGGGGCAAGGCGCAAAGCATAAGGGAAAGGCGTTCTCACACTTTACAACCTCAAACAAATCTTTCTCCTAACTACGATCTTCAAAACTAAAAAAACAGGGATTGGGAAGTCGCGCTAGCATCACACCCCACCTTATCAAACAAACCTACAACTCCAGCGAGTTATATACGCTTTGGCTATCAACAACCTATCATTGGAGCATCATGCAAATACATGTAAACCATGCATTACATACATTGGTTAATACATTAAACCACACCTTCTTAGGTAAGTCTTCTTTAAGACGAATCTTACGATCCTTTCTAGGAGCCTTTCTAGGTAGTCTTTTCTAAGACATTCATCATCCTTTCCAGGAACCCCGTCAGGTAGTCTTCTTCAAGACATTCTTCGCTAAGAACCTTTCTAAGTAGTCTTTTCTAAGACATTCATTGCCCTTTCCAAGAACCTCCTCAGGTAGCCCTTTTTAAGACACCTTTCAGCCTTCTCCAGGTAGTCTTCTTTAAGACATTCCCTATCCTTTCTAAGAACCTTTTCAGGCAATCTTCTCTAAGACAAATTTTCATATCCATGCCAGAAACCTTTTCAGGTAGTCTTATAAGAGACATTATTTTGTTCCACTCATTACATCAGTCAACATATGCATGAGCATAAGCATTATCCCATACATCAAAGCATCCAAGTCATTACTCTGGTGCTAAACCACATTGTCCACCTGCTTTTCGGTAACCTTACCGATGACAGTAACCTTACT
Source organism: Vicia villosa (assembly GCF_029867415.1). Taxonomy (NCBI): domain Eukaryota; kingdom Viridiplantae; phylum Streptophyta; class Magnoliopsida; order Fabales; family Fabaceae; genus Vicia; species Vicia villosa. Next base: position 32,521,300 of record NC_081185.1, on the reverse strand, counting down.
GTTGGTTTATTTCCAATCACCTGATTGATGCTTTCGGTAACCTTACCGATGCCAGTAACCTTACTGAGATATTCTTCCCAATCGCCTGATTGATGCTTTCCGGTAACCTTACCGATGCCAATAACCTTACTGATGATAGCAACCTTACGGAGATATTCACCCGATCACCTGATTGATGTATCCCGGTAACCTTACCGATGATAGCAACCTTGTTGTTTATTTCACTCATAAACAAACTACGCATATGCATAAGCATTATCCATATTACCAAGCCGGCATAAGCATAGTCGTGGTGTAGGTGCAAATATGGTTTAAACAGGTTCAATAAGGAGATAAAATCTTGGGATTGATGTCAGCATCAGAATACATACATACGCATTAGCATATGCATATCATCTAGTGCATTCACATACTACAAAAGTCTTCCGACCCTCGAGTCGTGAGTTTCCAACCCTCGTGTTGTGATAGGTGTGTTTTCCGACCCACGCGTCATGAGTTTCCAACCCTCGTGTTGTGATAGGTGTGTTTTCCGACCCTCGAGTCGTGAATTCCTAAACATATCATTTCCTTTCCAGCCCTCGAGTCGCGAGCGTCATCTTCATACATCTACCGGATAACGTCAAGGACTTTATACGGATAAACTTGCTAGCGCTATAGCAAGTGAATCTTTTTCATACATTGGAAATTTGTCCAAATCAGGGCAAATAATCCAAATGGTGCAGGTAAGCTTGTCAGAACTATGACAGGTAATCCTAATGGTGCAGGTGAAATTTGTCCAAACCAGGGCAAATGATCCAAATGGTGCAGGTGAACTCGTCTGAACCAGGGCAAGTGATCCAAATGGTGTAGGTGAAATTTGTCCGAGCCAGGGCAAATGATCCAAATGGTGTAGGTGAAATTTGTCCGAACCAGGGCAAATGATCCAAATGGTGTAGGTGAAATTTGTCCGAACCAGGGCAAATGATCCAAATGGTGCAGGTGAAATTTGTCCAAACCAGGGCAAATGATCCAAATGGTGCAGGTGAACTCGTCCGAACCAGGGCAAGTGATCCAAATGGTGTAGGTGAAATTTGTCCGAGCCAGGGCAAATGATCCAAATGGTGTAGGTGAAATTTGTCCGAACCAGGGCAAATGATCCAAATGGTGTAGGTGAAATTTGTCCGAACCAGGGCAAATGATCCAAATGGTGTAGGTGAAATTTGTCCGAACCAGGGCAAATGATCCAAATGGTGTAGGTGAAATTTGTCCGAACAAGGGCAGATGATCCAAATGGTGCAGATGAGCTTGTCAGAACTATGACAAGTAATCCTATTGGTGCAGGTGAGCTTGCTAGAGCTATAGCAAGTGATCCTTTTGGGGTTCACAAACTACGGAAACTTACTAGAACTATAGTAAGTGGGGTTCACAAACTACGGAAACTTACTAGAACTATAGTAAGTGGGGTTCACAAATTGCGAAAGTTTGCTAGCAATATAGCAAGCTAATCAAGTCCTTGCTATGTAAGACTCAGGCTTTAGCAGGACAGTTCTTTTCTCTCACACTCGAGCATAAGGTTTTAGAAAGGGTCCTCAATTGGGTTTATCATGTTAGTCCCTCGGTAGTGATCTTCTCCAAGACATGATCAATGACACACAAAGGTTTTATTTTTCTTTTCAGAGTTACTAACATACTTCAACTAGCATAACTAACGATCATGCATCATTCAACTAACATACCTCATTCATACATAATGCATATACATACATTGCTCTCATTTATTTTGAGAAGCTCACTGCACCATACATTACATGCATCATAACATTGCATAAAATTCAGGTTGCCTTTTCAGGCCGTGCTACAATCGAAACACAGTGGTTCCATTCGAAAGCATCTGCTTCACATTCAAAAGAGAGGGGTATTTACCTTGGGTGGCATCTTTAAGCCCATCTCCCACGGAATTTTTTCCAACAAATGCAAATTTCAGGGCATTTCAGTGTCCAATTATCTTCTACCTTTAGATCACGATAGGCAGACGTGCCTATCTGATTCTTCAGGTTTAAGAAGATTGAACAGGGGAAGCTGTCATACCCCAAAATTTGCCCTTATCATTTCATCTTCAATGACTCAAGGTTCAAGGATTTTCTCAAAAGCACTCTCTCCTATTCAAAATTAGGGTCTTGCATTTTATCAAAGGATTTTGAATCTCTAAGGCCTCGAATGGATCTCAAGGTACCTCATATGTCCCAAAGCATCTCCATGTCAAATGTCAAGCTTCAATTCCAAGGATTACTCACTCAATGGCTCAGATGATCAACAATCAACTATGTTGACCTAAAAGTCAACTATGGTCAAAATACAGTCAAAGCTCCTGAATTTTGGTCAACATCAAGTATTTGAGGCTATATCCATCATTTGATCAAAGGTTGATCATGGTCCACTAATAAAAACTCAGAAATGAACAAAATCAAAGGCCAAAATTAGGGTTTTTTATAGGAAAAGTCAACTCAACTTTGACTGGCCATAACTTCCACATGGTGTATCAGAAAATTCTCACTCAAAGCCTATTTTGAAGGAAATTGGATTCTCTACAACTTTGCCTCTCACATGCCAAGGCCAGAAATGCATCATTTTGGAGATATGGTCAAAGAGATTACAGGTCCTCCAAAAAGTCAACAAAAACACCTTTTGGGGCAAAGCTCATAACCTGAGCATGGAAGCTTCAAATGAGATGAAACCAAAAGGGTCATTTAGAGGACTCTTTAAGCTTTCCAAAAAGTCCTAGAATGCATTTATGTGATTAAGATTGAGCAAAATACAAGTCGCAGAAGTTGAACATTTGTAAAGAGATGCATGAGGAGAAATGCTTGTCAAAATCAATTTTCTTCCAAATGGGCCTAAGTTCTTTTGTTCTAAACTTATTCATAAGCCCATTCTTGATCTTTACACTCAAGAGCACACCCTTTGCTATTTATTCTATTTTATTTTGGAATTATTTCCATTTAAAACAAAGATTAAATTAAATAAAATGTAGAAATAAGGAACAATGGCATATGGGCTTGGTTTTCACTTGTCTTGAGGTCCAAGATAGTCCATAAAATACATAAATTTCGTGCATGAGTGTAAGAGGCAAAAAGGAGCAATTTTGAAAAGTTTTGATAAAAAGATTTGATCAAATTTTGTACAAGAGATGAAGTGATTTTCTTTCAAGAAGGAAGCCCTAATTACCTCATATATATACCTCATAACATGTGCAGCCCAGGGGAGGACGAAAAAGAGGGGAGAAGAATAGGGTTCAAAGAGAAGAAAATAATGCAACATTAGGGCACAATCCAAAATTCTTTCTTGAAAGTTTCAGGTTGTCCCAAACACCCTATCGTCCTCCTGAGATCCCCAGGGAGCCATCCCAATCGTTCTTGGAGTCAGAAGCTTGTTAAATCCTCACGGCCAAGCAAGGTTTCTCGTGGAAATTTTTCTAGATTCAAATTTTTATTTTTAAGCAACATGGAATCATTATATGCATATATTCGTGATAGTAGTAATGTTTAAGAATATTTGAACGCTCTGCTTCTGAGTTTTGGTGAGAGGATCGAGTTTCACCATTGATGGGCCGTGAGAAGGAGGAAGCTTCGTATTCGTATTTACAGGGCTTTTCAAGTTAAGAAAAGGCCAGATTTGAGATCAGAGGAAGTTTTTACGTCGATCTGGGCGGTTTTCTTTTCTTTTTCGCTGGTATTTGCAGGGTCGACGATTGAGACCAACCGGAGAAGATAACTGGCGTGTCTCCGGTCCGGTGGCTGGGTTTTTCTGACCTCTTTGACCAGTTGCGTGGCACTTCTGTGCATTCTGATTCGGCAGTCAACAAAACACGATTCTCTCTCCGCCTCCAATTCGTTGGTCAAAGCCACCTGGGTCCCACGTTGGTCATGTGCTTTGAATTCCAATATACTGTTGGTTTAAAATATTTGTTAATTGATTGGTATCTCTCTAACGAATTAGTCATGCAGTCAAACTGGTGAAAGGAGATATGTTGCAAGTGGAAGGTCTCGTGCTCGATCCCTGCCAGGGTCACAATATTTTTATCACTTTAAAGTGTTGAGTTGTCTACAGATTCAATACATTCCTTGTACGCATGACTATGGCGTACCCTCTCTGGCAACCGTTGGATCGTCAGCTTTCCAGATCAAACGCCCCAAGGGCTGCAACCTTATCATAGACTTCAAGAATGCGCTACACAGGATAATTGCCAGGTTTTGTTAATATAATTTTTTTTGTATTATATTTATTGTTTAATTATTTAAATTAAGTATTAATTAATTATGTTTATTAGATTAATTTATTTTAATTAGGATTAGGATATAAGATTAGGGTTAGATTAAATTAGGATTTAGGATTTTCCTGAATATTTCGATTATATCTATTTAATTTATTTAATCAATATTTATAAAAAAATCACAAAAACCCTATAAAGGTTATAAGTATTAGGGTTTGCCCAATCCCACTGCCCATTTGGCAAAACATTGACCCTTAATTAATTCTCTCCTCGACCCGACTAAATCTATTAGTCGCAATGACGAGAGATAAAATAATAAAATGATAAAACGCATAATTTAATACATTTTATTTGCTGCCCGCGACGATCGAATCTATCGGTCAGAGTAACCAGCAATACATTATTTAATCCGTTAACTATAATGATCAAATCTATTGATCATCGCACCTAACGGTAACATATCAAATCAGGGTTGTACGCCTAAATCTTAAAACACACTAAACCACGAAACTACGGATTTTCATCTCTTCAATTCTGCAATCAGGAAACTCAAAATGCCTTTCAAATCACAACTTCTAAAACTACGATAGGCCATTCAAAAAGCCTTCAAACCATATCAAATTAAATTCTAATTCTAAGGCGTACAACCTTGGGCCCGAACTATGTTAACTCTGATTCTCCCTAAGGAGATACGTAGGCACTTGGCAACAAGGCGAGTCCCCCTCCTCCAAACTCTAATCATGTTCAAATAATTAGCCTTTAACCCTATTAAACTTTCTATCACCTTTCTTTATGTTAGTCATAAACTTAACCTTATAGTGCAAACCTTAGGAAAGGGTTGGGGGTGCCTAATACCTTCCCTCGACCTGATTATAATAATCTTACCCCGATCTCTTAACTGCGTAGGGTTTCCTATTCGCCCTGGTAGAATAGGTGGCGACTCTAAATTGTAATTTTTAGGGCAGGTTGCTACACATAATTGGTTGAATTGTCCTGAAACCTTGACTGCACCTTCACCTTGTTCAACGTTTTTTTCTTCTGTTAGGTTCCTTTTTGCCGATATTCTCCCCCCTCTGCATCTGAGTACATTTGGATACTTATAAGGAACGAATTAGGTTTACAAAACTGCATTCAATCTTCATAAATTGCATGATTGGGATTTTATTTGGAAGTGATATAGAAACTTTCCAAATTTGGTTTTTATTTGGGAGACAAAGTTGTAGAGAATCTAATTTCCTTCAGAATAGGCTTTGGTTGGGAAATGTTTGATACTCCATGTGAAAGTTATGACCAGTCAAAGTTCAGTTGACTTTTTTAGTTAAAAAACCCTAATTTGAACCTTTGACTTTGTTCATTTCTGAGTTTTTATTAATGAATCATGATCAACCTTTGATCAAATGATGGGTATAACCTCAAATACTTGATGTTGACCAAAAGTCTTGAAGTTTGACTATATTTTGACTATAGTTGACTTTCAGGTCAACATAGTTGATTATTGATCATCTGAACCATTGACCGAACAATCTTGTGATCTAAAGCTTGAAAATTTTCCTGGAGATGGTCTGAGACATATGAGATACCTTGAGGTCCATTTGAGGCCTTATAGATTCAAACTCCTTTGATAAAATGCAAAACCTAGTCTTGGAGATCCTGTATTAGGAGGAGCTTTGTCTGATAGAACCCTGAGTGCTCTTGGGCAATTAAGGAACTTTTGATTGAATATAAGAGGGCAAATTTTGGGGTATGAAAACATCATTCATTCACTGCTATTTGTGCATTTGCTTATTTTTGTGGGTTGTATCGGGAAAGGGCTTGATTTCACCTTGTGGTGAGACAAAATCATACCCGAACTTGAGCGTAAATTAAGATAGGAGGCAGTATATTCAGGATGGCTTATAGGGAGTGAATCCTGAACAAGTTGACTTGAAAACTCAGGAGAGCTTATAGGGAGGGAATCCCGAACAAGCTAACTTGAGAGTTCTGCCACTCATTGGAGGTCTTTTCTGAAATTACTGGTGACATTTGCAAGCTGTCTTAATGGCACTACTTTTTTCTGACTGGGAGCCAATAAATCTGAGGACCTTAGTAACACATTACCCCCACTTAAGCCTTTTAGGACATAGAGCGATGATTGTGAAAGTAATTGTCACGCAGATACTACACTCATATGAGGTCCTCTTGAGAATATTATTAACACATATGAGTAATTAATGTTGTTATATAATATCCGAAAGATGGATTGAATGATTCTAAGATCCCATTTAGAACCATTCTACATGTACAAATAAATCCCTAGTACATTACCTTTTGGGTGGTTATAGCCATGAATCCATGCTCGTGATAACAACACTTTGAACCCATGTTTGAAAACATCTATGTCTGAATTCATACATTCATGCATAAAAATTAAAAAAAATGTCTTTTTCAAAATTTTCAAGGAAACTAAATAGAGTATGTTGCAAACTTTGAAGATGCACGTCATGGATTATGGAAGGAGGAGAACTAAGAAATGCACCTTCAAGATTCCTAAGGTGTTGGAATTAAGGAAATTGGAAAAACTGGTGATCAACCCCCAGTCTTTCAAGGAGAAGTATAGAAAAGTTCTGCCTCTTTTAGAAATCACCATAGCGGATGGGACCTTTGTTAGAACAAGTTTTGTTCTGATCAATATTCTTGTTTTGATGATAACAAGGTATATGAATTTTGTATAAGACAATGTGGTACTCTAATCCTATGCATTTTCCATTTCAGGAAATATATAAGGAGTATGCATAATTCAGCGCTAAGAAGCACTGACTCAGAAGATTCTGGATTGCAACATCAGAACATGCTCTCGCAAGATATCAGAAGATGGTCAAGCAGAATCAGAAGCTACAACAACAATTCTTGGAAACGAACTGAAACGCTGCTGAAATCAATTCAAACGAACTTCATCTTCAACCTCACTTTCATTGTAATATCTTAGTGAGAATTAAGCTTAGAACATAAGAGAAATATCACAGTTGTGATTATAGCTTTTTAAGAAGCATTTGAATACTCTTGTAAACATTTAGTTTACATTGATTTGTAAAAGGTTCCTAGAGTGATCAAGTTGTGATCAGTAGACTCTAGAAGACTTAGAAGTTTCTAAGTGTTGATTTCCTAGAGTGATCAAGGTGTGATCAGTATACTTTAGAAGACTTAGAGTGTTTCTAAGTGGATAACCATTGTAATCAAGATTGATTAGTGGATTAAATCCTCAGTTGAGGTAAATCACTCTAAGGGGGTGGACTGGAGTAGTTTCGTTAACAACGAACCAGGATAAAAATATTGTGTTCATTATTTTTGTCTTAAGAGTTTTTAAAGTCACACTTATTCAAACCCCCCCTTTCTAAGTGTTTTTCTATCCTTCAATTGGCATCAGAGCACCGGTTCTAGGTGCAAGCACTTAACCGTGTTAGAAAAAGATTCAGGGTGAGAAAAACACAAAGTCAATATGACTGATATTGTTACCACTTCTACATCTACTTCAAATGACCAACACAACAATGGAAAAGGAAATGGATATTCTAGACCACCAGTATTTGATGGTGAAGACTTTGAATACTGGAAAGATAGATTGGAAAGTTATTTTCTGGGTCTAGATGGTGATTTATGGGACTTGCTTGTGGATGGTTACAAACATCCAGTGAATGCTAGTGGACAAAGATGTCAAGACAAGAAATGAGTGATGATCAAAAGAAACAATTTAAAAATCATCATAAGTCTAGGACTATTCTGCTGAATGCTATTTCTCATTCTGAATATGAGAAGATATCAAACAGAGATACTGCTCATGACATCTTTGAATCATTGAAGAGGACTCATGAAGGAAATGCCCAAGTCAAAGAGACTAAAGCTCTGGCATTAATCCAGAAGTATGAAGCCTTCAAGATGGAGGATGATGAAAACATTGAAACAATGTTCTCAAGATTTGAAACCTTGACTGCTGGATTAAGACTGCTGGACAAGGGATATACAAAGGTTGATCACGTCAAGAAGATCATCAGAAGCTTGCCTAGAAGATGGGGCCCAATGGTGACTGGATTCAAGATTGTAAAGAATTTGAATGAAGTATCTTTGGAAGAGCTGATCAATGCTTTGAGGAGTCATGAAATAGAGCTGGATGCTAACGAACCTCAAAATAAAGGTAAGTCTATTGCTTTAAAGTCTTTAAATAAAAAATGCACTAACGCTTTTCAGGCGTAGGAAGAAGATTTTGAAGAATCAGAATCAGAAGAAGACGAACTGTCCATGATCTCCTGAATGGTAAACCAACTCTGGAAGACTAAACAAAGGAAGTTCAAGAGCTTCAGAAGTTCTAAGAAGCCTGAAAGAGGAGAACCTTCTGGAATCAGAAGATCTGACAAAAAGAAGGTCACGTGCTTTGAGTGCAAGGAGCCAGGACATTACAAGAATGAGTGTCCAAAACTTTAGAGGGAGAAACCCAAGAAGAAGTTCCAGAAGAAGAAAGGTCTGATGGCAACTTGGGATGATTCAGATTCATTAGAATCAGAATAAGACTCTGAAGACGAGCAATCCAACATAACATTGATGGCTACTGTGGGTGATGGATCAGAATCTACATCAGAATCAGACTCTGACTCTAAAGAGGTATATTCTGAACTGTCTAGAGATGAGCTAGCTTCCAGTTTAGCTGAAATTCTTGAAATCAAGGCTAAGCTTAGTATCAAGTACAAAAAGCTGAGAATGCTCTTTGTATCTGAAACTAAGAAGCTTGAATTAGAAAATTCTGAACTCAAAGAAAAAGTTTTAAAACTATCCAAAGATGCTGAGTGATCTTCTGGTTCAGAAAAATCTATTCCAAGCTTGAACAATATTCTTAAAGAATATGACTTGAGTTTCAGGAAGTTCTTATCCAGAGGTATTGGTAGAAGTCAACTTGTCTCTATGATATATGCTGTGAGTGGAAACAAGAGAGTTGGCATAGGTTATGAGGGTGAAACCCCATACAAACTTGAACTTGTGGATGATATGAAAATAACATACAAGCCATTGTATGATCAGTTCAAGTATGGCCACTCCCATGATATTAGGCTCACTTCACTTGCTAAAAGCTTTCACATTACACACACAAAGAAGCATGTGACACAAAATAGAAAATATCATGTTGCTCAACCTAAGGAATATCATGCTGTACCTCCTGTAAATTATCATGCTAAACCCAAGTTCAATCAGAACTTGAGGAAAACTAACAAGAAAGGACCCAAGAAAATGTGGGTACCTACGGAGAAGATAATTTTTGTTGCAGATATCCTTGGCAGCAAAGAAGAAAAAGCAAAACATGTCATGGTACCTGGACACTGGGTGCTCGCGGGACATGATGGGAAAAAGGTCTATGTTCCAAGACCTGGTGCTTAAGTCCGCTGAAGAAGTAAAGTTTAGAGGAGATCAGAAGGGCAAGATTATTGGCTCAGGAACCATAAGTACTGGTAACTCTCCTTCCATATCTAATGTACTTCTTGTAGAAGGATTAGCTCATAACTTATTGTCCATAAGTCAATTAGGTGACAATGGTTATGACATAATCTTCAATCAAAAGTCTTGCAAAGCTGTAAGTCAGAAGGATGGCTCAATCCTATTTACAAGCAAGAGAAAGAACAACATTTACAAGATTGATCTTCAAGATCTTAAGAATCAAAAGGTAACTTGTCTTATGTCTGTTAGCGAAGAGCAATAGGTCTGGCACAAAAGATTAGGCCATGCTAGTTTGAGAAAGATTTCTCAAATTAACAAACTAAATCTGGTCAGAGGACTTCCAAATCTGAAATATAAATCAGATGCTCTTTGCGAAGCATGTCAGAAAGGGAAGTTTTCCAAACCTGCATTCAAGTCTAAGAATGTTGTTTCTTCCTCTAAGCCGCTAGAACTTCTGCACATTGATCTGTTTGGCCCAGTCAAAACAGCGTCTGTCAGAGGGAAGAAATATGGATTAGTCATCGTAGATGATTATAGCATATGGACATGGGTAAAGTTCTTGAAACACAAGGATGAGTCTCATTCAGTGTTCTTTGACTTCTGCACTCAGATTCAATCTGAGAAAGAGTGTAAAATCATAAAGGTCAGAAGTGATCATGGTGGCGAATTTGAGAACAGATTCTTTGAGATTTATTTCAAAGAAAATGGTATTGCCCATGATTTCTCTTGCCCTAGAACTCCACAGCAAAATGGAGTTGTAGAATGAAAGAATAGGACTCTACAAGAAATGGCCAGAACCATGAACAACGAGACCAATATGGCTAAGCACTTCTGGGCAGAAGCAATAAATACTGCATGTTATATTCAGAATAGAATCTCCATAAGACCTATTCTTAATAAGACTCCTTATGAATTGTGGAAGAACAGAAAGCCCAACATTTCGTATTTTCATCCTTTTGGATGTATATGTTATATTCTGAACACTAAGGATCGTCTGAGAAAGTTTGATTATAAGGCACAGAAGTGTTTCCTTCTTGGATATTCTGAACGCTCAAAAGGCTACAGAGTATACAATACTGAAACATTGATTGTTGAAGAATCAATCAATATCAGATTTGATGATAAGCTTGGTCTTGAAAAGCCAAAGTAGTTTGAGAATTTTGCAGATATTGAAGTCTGTGACTCAGAAGCTGAAGAACCAAGAAGCAAGGCGTCAGAAGATCAAGTTGCTGCTTCATTAGAAAATCTCAGAATTTCTGAAGAGCCAACTATTAGAATATCTTCCAGACTCACCTCTGCTCACTCAGAAGATGTTATCCTTGGGAAGAAAGAAGATCCTATCAGAACCAGATCATTCCTTAAGAACAATGCATAATGTCAATTTGGTCTAGTATCTCTTATCGAGCCAACTTCTGTTGATCAACCTCTGGAGGATGCAGACTGGATAATTGCCATGCAAGAAGAACTTAATCAGTTTACAAGGAATGACGTATGGGATCTTGTTCCTAGACCAAAAGGATTCAACATCATTAGAACCAAGTGGGTCTTCAGAAACAAGCTAAGCGAAAAAGGAGAAGTTGTAAGAAACAAAGCCAGACTGGTTGCTCAGGGCTATAGTCAGCAAGAAGGCATAGACTATACAGAAACCTTTGCACCAGTGGCCAGGTTAGAATCTATTCGCTTATTAATTTCTTTTGCTACTCAACATAACATCACTCTATATCAGATGGATGTTAAGAGTGCCTTCTTAAATGGTTATATAGAGAAGAGGAAGTATATGTCCACCAACCTCTTGGTTTTGAAGACTCTAAGTCTCCAGAACATGTTTTCAAATTAAAGAAATCATTATATGGATTGAAGCAAGCTCCTAGAGCTTGGTATGAAAGATTAAGTTCTTTCCTTCTGGATAATGATTTCACTAGAGGACAAGTGGATACTACTCTCTTTTGTAAAACCTTTAAGAAAGATATTTTAATTTGTCAAATTTATGTTGATGATATTATCTTTGGAACCTCTAATGCTACACTTGGAAAGGAGTTTGCTAAGTCTATGCAGGCTGAGTTCGAAATGAGCATGATAGGAGAACTCAAGTACTTTCTTGGGATTCAAATCAATCAAACTTCTGATGGAACATATGTTCATCAAACCAAGTACGTGAAAGAACTTCTTAAGAAGTTTAATCTTTCTGAAAGCAAGGAAGCAAAAATTCCTATGCATCCAACGTGTGTCCTAGGTAAGGATGAGGTAAGTAAGAAGGTAGATCAGAAGCTCTACAGAGGTATGATTGGATCTCTTCTATATCTTACTGCTTCTAGACCTGACATTTTATTCAGTGTTTGTCTGTGTGCAAGATTCCAATCAGATCCTAGAGAATCTCACTTAACAGCTGTTAAGAGAATTCTGAGGTATCTGAAAGGTACTACTAATGTTGGTTTAGTCTACAGAAGATCTGAAGAATACCACTTAGTAGGATTCTGTGATGCTGATTACGCTGGAGATAGAGTTGAAAGGAAAAGTACTTCTGGAAGTTGTCAATTTCTTGGAAGTCACCTGATCTCCTGGTACAGCAAGAAGCAAGCTACCATTGCCCTCTCTACAACAGAAGCAGAATATGTTGCTACTGCTGGATGTAGTACACAGATACTCTGGATGAAGAGTCAGCTAGAAGATTATCAGATATATGAGAGTAACATTCCTATCTTCTGTGATAATACTTCTGCTATATGTTTATATAAGAATCCAATCTTACATTCCAAAACCAAACATATTGAGATCAAACATCATTTCATTAGGGACTATGTTCAGAAGGGTATTCTATCTTTAAACTTTGTTGATACAGACCATCAATGGGTTGATATCTTTACAAAACCCCTTGTTGAAGATAGGTTTAAGTTCATTATGAAGAATATCAATATGGATTTATGCCCTGAATGAGAAGATGAGAAGTTCTGATATATGGACTAGATTTGAAATGCTCAGTTTATTTATTTTATAAGATGTTCTGATGATTAGTCAGTTAGATATTTTGATTCTGTTATTGCTAACGTTTCATATGTCTAAGTTGACTCAGAATCTCTTTTAAAGCAAAACAGTTGTCACTAGCTATTCCAGAAGATGAACACGTGTTCACTCTAAGGGACAAGCATGCGTGCAGTTGATGAGATGCCGCCCTAGGTAACTGTGCAAATCATTTCAAATATCACGTTTTTGCCCTAACGTCACTCAACATTAATTGCATTGATTTTCTGCATTTCGTAACTGTTCATTCTTAGAAGTTAATTGTATTTTGTTTTTCAAATCCGTGTCTATTTAAACCGCCCTCATCATCTCGGTTTCTCTTTTACACATTCATTCTCTCTCTTGTGCATGCATTTCTGCAACCTTTTCGTTCTCTTTCAAAACCCTAAAAGAAAACAAAGAATCTCAGTAGGATTTCAATGGCTGTTTCTTCATCTCAAGTTGCTGGTTCTTCGTCTCAACAACAACAACAAGAATAGGAACAATAACTCATTCCAGTGGTCACGTGCTCTGTTCCTAGAGATCAGTTAGAAGTTATCTGTGAACTGATGGTGGATGTTGATAATTTGGAAGAATATCAAATTCACATCAAGGATAACATGGTTTTTCAATGATGGCAATCTTTGTTCCCTGATTTCTGTGGACCGGTTTATCCAGACCTTGTGAAGGAATTTTGGGTTCATGCGTTTGTCATTCCTAAAGCCATAGTGTCGTTTGTTCATGGAAGGTTCTTCTCAATCACTGAAAACCTTCTAAGAATGTTGTTTGATTTGAGGACTGCTGAAGGTGAGACTGAAGCAACCTTAAGAACAAACTGGGATGCAGTGTATTCTGAAATCTTTACTGATGGAAAGAAATGAACTAGAGTGAAAGATCTGAAGGATATCTACAAAGTATGGACGGAGATTCTACTTGGTTGTTTCTACCACAGAAAATCAACCAGCTCTTCTGATTTTGTCAACAGCAATCAACAATACATCCTGTATTGTCTTGGTAAGAATAAGAAGGTTGATGTTACCTACATAATCTTCAATCACATGTGGAATGCTATGGAGGATTCTCGAGATGGAAGCAAATAAAAGAAGAAAGGAAATGTTATTCATTTTGGAAGGATCATCACCAACCTTTTGGTTCAAACCAAGATGGTTGAAGAATTAGAAAATGTTGGAATTGTCAAAGATCTTTATACAATCAATGGAAGTGTCTTGAATGCTACTTCTTTGAAGAAAATGGGTCTTATTCAAGCCATTGGTACTGCTCCTAAACCAGATCCAAATGTAAGAACCAGAAGAGGTCCGGTTCTTGATGAGTTTGAGTTGTTCTTTCAAAATGAACTGCCAGAAGTTAAGGTTCATTACCTTAATGTTCTCAAACAGAATGGTTCTGTGGATAATAAGATGAGAACAAGCAGGCAGAAGCTTCCATCTACCAAGGATGGTATTGTAGAAGAATTCCTAGAAGCTGCCTCTCAAAAAGAAAGAAGGACAAAGTGTAAGCAAGATGTTCCTTCTGTAGGTAAGGAGAAGAGTACTGAAGAGAATGTTGCTGAAGAGAAAACAGAAGCTGTTGTGGAAGAAGAAAATAAGAATGATGAGAAGGAAGCTGAAAAGAGGAAGAAGAGGAAAAAGTCTGATAAGATGGATGATGAGACTAATGATGAGAAGGATGTAGAGAAGAAGAAGAAGAAAAAGAAAGACAAGAAGAAGCAGAAGAAGAAGATAGTTGAAAAGGAGACTGTTGAAGGAGATCAGAAGAAGAATGAAAAAGTAAATCAGGCAGAAGAAGAGAAGAAGGAAGCTGAGAAGAAGAGAGCAATTGCTCTAGGTAAGCTGAAGGCTGATCATGAGAAGAAGAAGCGAAAGAGGCTTGAAGCTGATTCTGAAAGATCTCACAAAAAGCTAAAGGTGTGTCTATTTCTGAACCTGGTTCTGTTCCTCTTGTTAATTCAACATCTGTACCAACAGAAGTTCTCAAACCATCTCAACCAGAAATACAACCAGAAAAAGCCTCCACCATATCACCTTCAACCACCATTGCTCTCACCCCTCCTCCTTCACCCAAAACCAATATTCCTTCTGACCACTCACATTCTGAACCCATTCTTGATGTTCAATGTAACACCCCATATTTTCTAATTTTAATTTAATTGGAAATTAAATTATTAATTAGAATTATTTTGGTATTGGGTTGAATTATTGTAGAATTATGGATTAAGGGCCATTGGGCCGGATGGTGAGGTTAGTAGTAGGGGGTGCTAAGTGAGTAAGCCCATTACTAACTATTTTATGTTTTCATAAAATAAGGGAAATAAGGAAAAAGAGTCCGAACGTGAAAAATGAGAAGTTGAAGAGAAGAGCTGAGGAACGTAAAGAGGAACCAAAGAGGAAGAGGACCAAAATGAAGAATTTGGCTAAGGTAAGGGGTGATTACTCTAATTATATGGTATTATGATTTTGATGATGATAGGATTGAATTAAGGAATTAGAGTCTCTATTTGAGATGTTAGGTTTTGTGAAATTCCGAACTGACATGTATGATTTGATGAATTGACTGCAATTGATGATGTAGTATTGTTACATGGTGTTGTGGTATGTTGTTTGTGCATTAGAATCATGTAATTGGAGTATTTTGATGTTATTGGTGATCAATTTCGTAATGGTATAAGTTGGTATGTGTTTGGGATGCATAAAAGCCTTAAAAATAATGTTTTTCAGCTACTGGGTTCGTGGGAACCGGTTCCCATGTGGGAGGAACCGGGTTCCACTGTTTTAAAACGTTAAAAATAGCATTTTTGGATCCAGGAACCGGTTCCCATGTGGGAGGGACCGGGTTCCAGTATCAATTCCAGCAGCACGTTTTGAAAACTACTCTAACTTTAAAAGCTTCTCATTTTCAAACCGTAAGTCCGTTTTAGACGCCGTTTTGGACGTTGTTCCTTAAGTTGAATGCTCTACCATATGAAATAAAGAAAACAACAATAACTTGATTTTATTTTGAAAAGTATCGTTTTCCTCAAATGTGGTTATTCTTGTTTTGCATAGTTAACGATATGCAATGATTTGTTGTTTGCATAATTGAATATGTGCAATGATGTGTGTTGTTATAATGTGATTGCTTTTACTTGTTATGCAAATGGATGTTGTTCGTGGTAAATATGGTTATCATATGTTTTGATGAATGATGATGCAGATGGATGTTATTCATGGTAAATGTTGTTATCATGTGTTTTGATGAATAATGATGATTGATTTATTTTGAATGATGCATGATACATGTACATACTTGTTGGTGATAACTATGTTGAGTTATGTGAGACGATGTTGTTCATCGGATCGGTGATGTTGTAAGTATGTCATATGTGTGCATTCATTCATAAATCATTTGTGTTTGATCCCGTTGATGAGTGGATCGTTGGTGGCTAATTCCCATTGTGCGGAGATTAGTAAGCAATCATCGTGTGCCCATGTGGGGTGTGAGCGATGAGGTTAGTCGTGTGCCCATGTGGGGTGTTAGCGACTTGAAGGGCAGTATCGCAGAGAGAAGTCCTGTGAATGTGGTTCACGAATTTTGGTACCACATGCATAAGAGTCTGCATGGTCTTGGTATAAATTGTGACATGTCAGGATGAAATCCGGTGTTATGATTGTGTGGTGTTATTGGTGCATACTTTTGACTTGTGCTTGTGATTGGTATGAATTGATAAATCTAAATATGCTATGTAGGGTGGATAATTGCTTATGAAATTCTATATCTGATGATTTATAATGCTATTTAATTATGATGTAGTCTCACCCTTACTATGATGATTTCAGATTGAAGTAGCGGCTTAAGCGATCGGTGAGGATGACTCGTAGAGTTTTTCCGGTTATGTTGGGTCGTGTCGGTCATGGTCTGATTTGTAACACTGGGATCGATAGTCTTAGAGTTACTTGTGATACACTGTTTTTCCATTATTGGTTTATGTACCGTTGATTTTATCGGAGATGTTTTATAATCGCTGTGCTGAACATGTGTTTTGATATTTTTGGATTATTCCTAATAAAGCATGACAAACGACTTGGAGTTTTATTTATTTTATTAATTGTTACATCCTTGCTGTATAATTACTTTGATCTTTATTATATTTTCCGCGGGGGTTTAGAAGGGTGTTACAATAGTGGTATCAGAGCAAGTCGGTCCGTCCGGCCAATTGTCGAGTCAGTTGAGTTGCGCGACAGTCGTATACTGTCGGTGTTTTATCCATTGGTACACGACATGTGAGTGAATCACTGTCGGTACTTATTTGTTTTGTTGTAGGTGTTAGATTGAAACAAGTGGGGGAGAAGCTTCACTTCTCGGTTATGTTTCAGTTGTAAGATGTCTAGTTCAGTAGGATGTTGTTGGCAACAGTGCAAGCGTTGCTGGAGTTGTTGTTTTCCGAATCGAAGGTGACATGAAATTAAGACTTGACTGGTAATTAAGTTGGAACATCTTGAAGGAAGATGATTAGAGGTAACTGATGATTATTTGTAGGAGAGGAAATTAGGAAGTTGCAATGTATCAGCTCTGCTGAGGGGCTGCAAAGTTGTCAGTTGAGTAGCCTTGCGTCTTGGAAGAGGTTTAGTTGCAAGTTGCAAAGAGGATTGCGGTCGTAATGTTTCAGAAATCCCACTTCGGCGATGGGATGTGTTGCTCAAGTTATAAGAATGTTTGGAAGTGAAGAGATATGATAAGGAGCTGTTTGGAATGTGATCGAGTTGAAGAGAATGAGTTTTGGAGTGAGATTTTCGTAAGCAAAACGCAGGAAAATTGCTGAATAGCTGCAGAACTTCGAAAATTCATAACTGGAGTTCTGGACATCCGATTTGAGTTCCGTTTGAAGCGTCGGAAAGCTAACGAGATGAAATTTGTTATAAAAATGGTTGCAGCAGCTGTAACATATTTAATTCTGACAGGATGATGTTGGAAAGAGGTGAAGTTGCGGTTACGCGTGCTCTTAGAACTAAACTTGTTTGTTCGTACTGCACGGGATATCAGTGTCACAAATGAGCGGATTGAAGGAATAATTAAAAGGTTTGTTGAGAAGCAATTTTAGGAATTAAATGTACCAATTGAGGAGTTTTGGATATATCGTATATAGTGTCGCTGCATGACGTCGGTGTTGCATTTTCGGACAACGATTGGAAAATTCATATCTTGAGATCCGAGTGTCTGATTTAAGTGCCGTTTGGGGCATTGCGAAGCTGATTTAATAACCATGATACATGTTGTTATTTGATGTTTAAAACTTGTTTGAAATGCGTTACAATGCATAATTTGGTGATGTTTGTGTGTAATATTCGTTTGGGGACGAATTAGTGGATGGAGAAAAGTGCTTTTGCTGTCAAAACTATGAATTTTGCTGTGCAGGTACGTAGGAACCGGTTCCTGTGTGGGAGGAACCGGGTTCTCATTATAGAAATAGAGGCATGGGAATTCTGGGTTGCAGGGAACCGGTTCCCAGATAGAGACAACCCGGTTCCCCATAGTAAAAATCAGAGACGAGTTGTGGGAAGCAGCCAGGAACCGGTTCTTGTGTGGGAGGAACCGGGTTCTACTGTGTGTTCTTGGAGAATTGTTTTACTTTAAAAACCCATAACTTTTGAACCTATGAGGAGATATTCTGAAGTCGGTTAAGGAAGCGTGAAACTTGTTGAATAGGAATGCCTACTACCGCGATTGTTTGAAACAAAATTGAGTAGAATATGTTGTTGAGGAATAAGTTGATGAGATGTTCGGTAATAAAGATGATTTGAGTGCCGATGGATTTTCGTGAGGAGTGAATTAGTAGTAAAGGTGAAATAAGTTTTAGTACGGTTGAAGTCGTATTTATGATGCCAAAGCAACGACATGTATAGAAGAAGAATTGTAGAGGATTTCTTACACCTATTGGTGTGAGGAAGACTTTGTTGAGATTCCGAGTGGAATAATACTTGGACGCAAAAGATGTCTTGGGATTTAGAGTGAAACCAGGAGTGTGAATGTTGTCGCGGTCTTTTGCTAAGATGAGGATTTTGATTTGGAACGAGATAAATAGTAATGTACGAGTACGTATTCAGCGAAGTTAAGGCGATGAGTTGATACTATGTGATGCTATAATAATTTTGTACTGTTGTAAGGTATTATTGTAGATTTCCAGATATAATGAGGAATTATACTCTATGAAGGACGAAGTTGATTTAATTCTTAGAGAAGAGCGGACTTCAGTTTGAGCTATTTTATAAGCAATGGTATAATAAGGATGATGAGTGTGATTATAATTACTTGTGTGTACTCATTCTGATGGTTGGAATGTTTAACTAGAGGAAGTAAATCAGGACTTTGTTTTGAGTGTGAGTAAGTATTGCTACGTGGTAGATTAGTACCATGTATGATAAAGAAGGATTCTTGAACGAATGAGTAAAGAGAGTCGGAATTGGGTAAACCTGGGAAATCTAATTGGGAATGATGATTGTAATGAGTAATCAAAATAGTGCAGCAAAAGCGGAATATAACGTGTTGGATAATTGCTGGTATGACTTGAGAGGAGTCAGATAGTTGAAATTCAATGGTATAGGAATGTTATTATCAAGTTTCTTGAAGGAAGCAGTTGGTGAAGAGTGTAAGTATTATTTCATCGCTCATATGGAAAGGTGTGTCTAAGGTTGGTACGTTTGGTAGATGGAATGATTTACTGCAGTGTTGATCGGGGTGGTCATACCATGGTTGTGTAATTATATTATTCAGTGATTGGGCGTATTGTATGGGTTGTACCTCAATGTTCTATCGTTGTTAACCTTTTGGAGATATAGCGAGTGGTATACTTTTGAATGGTCAAATGCGACGTAAGAGCTGGGATTTGAATGTATGAAACATGTTTCTGTTGGTAATATCAGATGGATTTTGATGATCGACTGATGGGAATGTTACTTAGGAACTAGTGAGTTAGACGAATGACTCCTATCTAGAACTTTTCACTAGAAGTATGTTTTCAAGGACGAAAACTCTTTTAGTGGGGGAGAGTTGTAACACCCCATATTCTCTAATTTTAATTTAATTGGAAATTAAATTATTAATTAGAATTATTTTGGTATTTGGTTGAATTATTGTAGAATTATGGATTAAGGGCCGTTGGGCCGGATGGTGGGGTTAGTAGTATGGGGGTGCTAAGTGAGTAAGCCCATTACTAACTATTTTATGTTTTCATAAAATAAGGGAAATACGGAAAAAGAGTCAGAACGTGAAAAATGAGAAGTTGAAGAGAAGAGCTGAGGAACGTAAAGAGGAACCAAAGAGGAAGAGGACCAAAATGAAGAATTTGGCTAAGGTAAGGGGTGATTACTCTAATAATATGGTATTATGATTTTGATGATGATAGGATTGAATTAAGGAATTAGAATCTCTATTTGGGATGTTAGGTTTTGTGAAATTCCGACACTGACATGTATGATTTGATGAATTGACTGCAATTGATGATGTAGTATTGTTACATGGTGTTGTGGTATGTTGTTTGTGCATTAGAATCATGTATTTGGAGTATTTTGATGTTATTGGTGATCAATTTCGTAATGGTATAAGTTGGTATGTGTTTGGGATGCATAAAAGCCTTAAAAATAATGTTTTTCAGCTACTGGGTTCGTGGGAACCGGTTCCCATGTGGGAGGAACCGGGTTCCACTGTTTTAAAACGTTAAAAATAGCATTTTTGGATCCAGGAACCGGTTCCCATGTGGGAGGGACCGGGTTCGAGTATCAATTCCAGCAGCACGTTTTGAAAACTACTCTTGAATGCTCTACCATATGAAATAAAGAAAACAACAATAACTTGATTTTATTTTGATAAGTATCGTTTTCCTCAAATGTGGTTATTCTTGTTTTGCATAATTGCCGATATGCAATGATTTGTTGTTTGCATAATTGAATATGTGCAATGATGTGTGTTGTTATAATGTGATTGCTTTTACTTGTTATGCAAATGGATGTTGTTCGTGGTAAATATGGTTATCATATGTTTTGATGAATGATGATGCAGATGGATGTTATTCATGGTAAATGTTGTTATCATGTGTTTTGATGAATGATGATGATTGATTTGTTTTGAATGATGCATGATACATGTACATACTTGTTGGTGATAACTATGTTGAGTTATGTGAGACGATGTTGTTCATCGGATCGGTGATGTTGTAAGTATGTCATATGTGTGCATTCATTCATAAATCATTTGTGTTTGATCCCGTTGATGAGTGGATCGTTGGTGGCTACTTCCCATTGTGCGGAGATTAGTAAGCAATCATCGTGTGCCCATGTGGGGTGTGAGCGATGAGGTTAGTCGTGTGCCCATGTGGGGTGTGAGCGACTTGAAGGGTAGTATCGCAGAGAGAAGTCCTGTGAATGTGATTCACGAATTTTGGTACCACGTGCATAAGAGTCTGCATGGTCTTTGTATAAATTGTGACATGTCAGGATGAAATCCGATGTTATGATTGTGTGGTGTTATTGGTGCATACTTTTGACTTGTGCTTGTGATTGGTATGAATTGATAAATCTGAATATGCTAAGTAGGGTGGATAATTGCTTATGAAATTCTATGTCTGATGATTTATAATGCTATTTAATTATGATGTAGTCTCACCCTTACTATGATGATTTCAGATTGAAGTAGCGGCTTAAGCGATCGGTGAGGATGACTCGTAGAGTTTATCCGGTTATGTTAGGTCGTGTCGGTCATGCTCTGATTTGTAACACTGGGATCGATAGTCTTAGAGTTACTTGTGATACACTATTTTTCCATTATTGGTTTATGTACCGTTGATTTCATCGGAGATGTTTTATAATCGCTGTGCTAAACATGTGTTTTGATATTTTTGGATTATTCCTAATAAAGCATGACAAACGACTTGGAGTTTTATTTATTTTATTAATTGTAACATCCTTGCTGTATAATTACTCTGATCTTTATTATATTTTCCGCGGGGGTTTAGAAGGGTGTTACAATAGTGGTATCAGAGCAAGTCGGTCCGTCCGGCAAATTGTCGAGTCAGTTGAGTTGCGCGACAGTCGTATACTGTCGGTGTTTTATCCATTGGTACACGACATGTGAGTGAATCACTGTCGGTACTTATTTGTTTTGTTGTAGGTGTTGGATTGAAACAAGTGGGGGAGAAGCTTCACTTCTCGGTTATGTTTCAGTTGTAAGATGTCTAGTTCAGTAGGATGTTGTTGGCAACAGTGCAAGCGTTGCTGGAGTTGTTGTTTTCCGAATCGAAGGTGACTTGAAATTAAGACTTGACTGGTAATTAAGTTGGAACATCTTGAAGGAAGATGATTAGAGGTAACTGATGATTATTTGTTGGAGAGGAAATTAGGAAGTTGCAATGTATCAGCTCTGCTGAGGGGCTGCAAAGTTGTCAGTTGAGTAGCCTTGCGTCTCGGAAGAGGTTTAGTTGCAAGTTGCAAAGAGGATTGCGGTCGTAATGTTTCAGAAATCGCACTTCGGCGATGGGATGTGTTGCTCAAGTTATAAGAATGTTTGGAAGTGAAGAGATATGATAAGGAGCTGTTTGGAATGTGATCGAGTTGAAGAGAATGAGTTTTGGAGTGAGATTTTCGTAAGCAAAACACAGGAAAATTGCTGAATAGCTGCAAAACTTCGAAAATTCATAACTGGAGTTCTGGACATCCGATTTGAGTTCCGTTTAAAGCGTCGGAAAGCTAACGAGATGAAATTTGTTATAAAAATGGTTGCAGCAGCTGTAACATATTTAATTCTGACAGGATGATGTTGGAAAGAGGTGAAGTTGCGGTTACGCGTGCTCTTAGAACTAAACATGTTTGTTCGTACTGCACGGGATATCAGTGTCACAATTGAGCGGATTGAAGGAATAATTAAAAGGTTTGTTGAGAAGAAATTTTAGGAATTAAATGTACCAATTGAGGAGTTTTGGATATATCGTATATAGTGTCGCTGCATGACGTCGGTGTTGCATTTTCGGACAACGATTGGAAAATTCATATCTTGAGATCCGAGTGTCTGATTTAAGTGCCGTTTGGGGCATTGCGAAGCTGATTTAATAACCATGATATAGGTTATTATTTGATGTTTAAAACTTGTTTGAAATGCGTTACAATGCATAATTTGGTGATGTTTATGTGTAATATTCGTTTGGGGACGAATTAGTGGATGGAGAATAGTGCTTTTGCTGTCAAAACTATGAATTTTGCTGTGCAGGTACGTAGGAACCGGTTCCTGTGTGGGAGGAACCGGGTTCTCATTATAGAAATAGAGGCATGGGAATTCTGGGTTGCAGGGAACCGGTTCCCAGATAGAGACAACCCGGTTCCCCATAGTAAAAATCAGAGACGAGTTGTGGGAAGCAGCCAGGAACCGGTTCCTGTGTGGGAGGAACCGGTTCTACTGTGTGTTCTTGGAGAATTGTTTTACTTTAAAAACCCATAACTTTTGAACTTATGAGGAGATATTCTGAAGTCGGTTAAGGAAGCGTGAAACTTGTTGAATAGGAATGCCTACTACCGCGATTGTTTGAAACAAAATTGGGTAGAATATGTTGTTGAGGAATAAGTTGATGAGATGTTCGGTAATAAAGATGATTTGAGTGCCGATGGATT
The DNA here is from genome assembly GCF_029867415.1 of Vicia villosa. Lineage (NCBI taxonomy): Eukaryota > Viridiplantae > Streptophyta > Magnoliopsida > Fabales > Fabaceae > Vicia > Vicia villosa. The sequence continues at coordinate 32,497,951 of NC_081185.1, read as the reverse complement.
TTCGTGAGGAGTGAATTAGTAGTAAAGGTGAAATAAGTTTTAGTACGGTTGAAGTCGTATTTATGATGGCAAAGCAACGACATGTATAGAAGAAGAATTGTAGAGGATTTCTTACACCTATTGGTGTGAGGAAGACTTTGTTGAGATTCCGAGTGGAATGATACTTGGACGCAAAAGATGTCTTGGGATTTAGAGTGAAACCAGGAGTGTGAATGTTGTCGCGGTCTTTTGCTAAGATGAGGATTTTGATTTGGAACGAGATAAATAGTAATGTACGAGTACGTATTCAGCGAAGTTAAGGCGATGAGTTGATACTATGTGATGCTATAATAATTTTGTACTGTTGTAAGGTATTATTGTAGATTTCCAAATATATTGAGGAATTATACTCTATGAAGGACGAAGTTGATTTAATTCTTAGAGAAGAGCGGACTTCAGTTTGAGCTATTTTATAAGCAATGGTATATTAAGGATGATGAGTGTGATTATAATTACTTGTGTGTACTCATTCTGATGGTTGGAATGTTTAAATAGAGGAAGTAAATCAGGACTTTGTTTTGAGTGTGAGTAAGTATTGCTACGTGGTAGATTAGTACCATGTATGATAAAGAAGGATTCTTGAACGAATGAGTAAAGAGAGTCGGAATTGGGTAAAACTGGGAAATCTAATTGGTAATGATGATTGTAATGAGTAATCAAAATAGTGCAGCAAAGGCGGAATATAACGTGTTGGATAATTGCTGGTATGACTTGAGAGGAGTCAGATAGTTGAAATTCAATGGTATAGGAATGTTATTATCGAGTTTCTTGTAGGAAGCAGTTGGTGAAGAGTGTAAGTATTATTTCATCGCTCATATGGAAAGGTGTGTCTAAGGTTGGTACGTTTGGTAGATGGAATGTTTTACTGCAATGTTGATCGGGGTGGACATACCATGTTTGTGTAATTATATTATTCAATGATTGGGCGTATTGTATGGGTTGTACCTCAATGTTCTATCGTTGTTAACCTTTTGGAGATATAGCGAGTGGTATACTTTTGAATGGTCAAATGCGACGTAAGAGCTGGGATTTGAATGTATGAAACATGTTTCTGTTGGTAATATCAGATGGATTTTGATGATCGACTGATGGGAATGTTACTTAGGAACTAGTGAGTTAGACGAAGGACTCCTATCTAGAACTTTTCACTAGAAGTATGTTTTCGAGGACGAAAACTCTTTTAGTGGGGGAGAGTTGTAACACCCCATATTTTCTAATTTTAATTTAATTGGAAATTAAATTATTAATTAGAATTATTTTGGTATTTGGTTGAATTATTGTAGAATTATGGATTAAGGGCCGTTGGGCCGGATGGTGGGGTTAGTAGTATGGGGGTGCTAAGTGAGTAAGCCCATTACTAACTATTTTTTGTTTTCATAAAATAAGGGAAATACGGAAAAAGAGTCAGAACGTGAAAAATGAGAAGTTGAAGAGAAGAGCTGAGGAACGTAAAGAGGAACCAAAGAGGAAGAGGACCAAAATGAAGAATTTGGCTAAGGTAAGGGGTGATTACTCTAATAATATGGTATTATGATTTTGATGATGATAGGATTGAATTAAGGAATTAGAATCTCTATTTGGGATGTTAGGTTTTGTGAAATTCCGACACTGACATGTATGATTTGATGAATTGACTGCAATTGATGATGTAGTATTGTTACATGGTGTTGTGGTATGTTGTTTGTGCATTAGAATCATGTAATTGGAGTATTTTGATGTTATTGGTGATCAATTTCGTAATGGTATAAGTTGGTATGTGTTTGGGATGCATAAAAGCCTTAAAAATAATGTTTTTCAGCTACTGGGTTCGAGGGAACCGGTTCCCATGTGGGAGGAACCGGGTTCCACTGTTTTAAAACGTTAAAAATAGCATTTTTGGATCCAGGAACCGGTTCCCATGTGGGAGGGACCGGGTTCCAGTATCAATTCCAGCAGCACGTTTTGAAAACTACTCTAACTTTAAAAGCTTCTAATTTTCAAACCATAAGTCCGTTTTAGACGCCGTTTTGGACGTTGTTCCTTAAGTTGAATGCTCTACCATATGAAATAAAGAAAACAACAATAACTTGATTTTATTTTGATAAGTATCGTTTTCCTCAAATGTGGTTATTCTTGTTTTGCATAATTGACGATATGCAATGATTTGTTGTTTGCATAATTGAATATGTGCAATGATGTGTGTTGTTATAATGTGATTGCTTCTACTTGTTATGCAAATGGATGTTGTTCGTGGTAAATATGGTTATCATATGTTTTGATGAATGATGATGCAGATGGATGTTATTCATGGTAAATGTTGTTATCATGTGTTTTGATGAATGATGATGATTGATTTGTTTTGAATGATGCATGATACATGTACATACTTGTTGGTGATAACTATGTTGAGTTATGTGAGACGATGTTGTTCATCGGATCGGTGATGTTGTAAGTATGTAATATGTGTGCATTCATTCATAAATCATTTGTGTTTGATCCCGTTGATGAGTGGATCGTTGGTGGCTACTTCCCATTGTGCGGAGATTAGTAAGCAATCATCGTGTGCCCATGTGGGGTGTGAGCGATGAGGTTAGTCGTGTGCCCATGTGGGGTGTGAGCGACTTGAAGGGTAGTATCGCAGAGAGAAGTCCTGTGAATGTGATTCACGAATTTTGGTACCACGTGCATAAGAGTCTGCATGGTCTTTGTATAAATTGTGACATGTCAGGATGAAATCCGATGTTATGATTGTGTGGTGTTATTGGTGCATACTTTTGACTTGTGCTTGTGATTGGTATGAATTGATAAATCTGAATATGCTAAGTAGGGTGGATAATTGCTTATGAAATTCTATATCTGATGATTTATAATGCTATTTAATTATGATGTAGTCTCACCCTTACTATGATGATTTCAGATTGAAGTAGCGGCTTAAGCGATCGGTGAGGATGACTCGTAGAGTTTATCCGGTTATGTTGGGTCGTGTCGGTCATGCTCTGATTTGTAACACTGGGATCGATAGTCTTAGAGTTACTTGTGATACACTATTTTTCCATTATTGGTTTATGTACCGTTGATTTTATCGGAGATGTTTTATAATCGCTGTGCTAAACATGTGTTTTGATATTTTTGGATTATTCCTAATAAAGCATGACAAACGACTTGGAGTTTTATTTTTTTTATTAATTGTAACATCCTTGCTGTATAATTACTCTGATCTTTATTATATTTTCCGCGGGGGTTTAGAAGGGTGTTACAATAGTGGTATCAGAGCAAGTCGGTCCGTCCGGACAATTGTCGAGTCAGTTGAGTTGCGCGACAGTCGTATACTGTCGGTGTTTTATCCATTGGTACACGACATGTGAGTGAATCACTGTCGGTACTTATTTGTTTTGTTGTAGGTGTTGGATTGAAACAAGTGGGGGAGAAGCTTCACTTCTCGGTTATGTTTCAGTTGTAAGATGTCTAGTTCAGTAGGATGTTGTTGGCAACAGTGCAAGCGTTGCTGGAGTTATTGTTTTCCGAATCGAAGGTGACTTGAAATTAAGACTTGACTGGTAATTAAGTTGGAACATCTTGAAGGAAGATGATTAGAGGTAACTGATGATTATTTGTAGGAGAGGAAATTAGGAAGTTGCAATGTATCAGCTCTGCTGAGGGGTTGCAAAGTTGTCAGTTGAGTAGCCTTGCGTCTCGGAAGAGGTTTAGTTGCAAGTTGCAAAGAGGATTGCGGTCGTAATGTTTCAGAAATCGCACTTCGGCGATGGGATGTGTTGCTCAAGTTATAAGAATGTTTGGAAGTGAAGAGATATGATAAGGAGCTGTTTGGAATGTGATCGAGTTGAAGAGAATGAGTTTTGGAGTGAGATTTTCGTAAGCAAAACGCAGGAAAATTGCTGAATAGCTGCAGAACTTCGAAAATTCATAACTGGAGTTCTGGACATCCGATTTGAGTTCCGTTTAAAGCGTCAGAAAGCTAACGAGATGAAATTTGTTATAAAAATGGTTGCAGCAGCTGTAACATATTTAATTCTGACAGGATGACGTTGGAAAGAGGTGAAGTTGCGGTTACGCGTGCTCTTAGAACTAAACTTGTTTGTTCGTACTGCACGGGATATTAGTGTCACAATTGAGCGGATTGAAGGAATAATTAAAAGGTTTGTTGAGAAGAAATTTTAGGAATTAAATGTACCAATTGAGGAGTTTTGGATATATTGTATATAGTGTCGCTGCATGACGTCGGTGTTGCATTTTCGGACAACGATTGGAAAATTCATATCTTGAGATCCGAGTGTCTGATTTAAGTGCCGTTTGGGGCATTGCGAAGCTGATTTAATAACCATGATACATGTTGTTATTTGATGTTTAAAACTTGTTTGAAATGTGTTACAATGCATAATTTGGTGATGTTTGTGTGTAATATTCGTTTGGGGACGAATTAGTGGATGGAGAAAAGTGCTTTTGCTGACAAAACTATGAATTTTGCTGTGCAGGTACGTAGGAACCGGTTCCTGTGTGGGAGGAACCGGGTTCTCATTATAGAAATAGAGGCGTGGGAATTCTGGGTTGCAGGGAACCGGTTCCCAGATAGAGACAACCCGGTTCCCCATAGTAAAAATCAGAGACGAGTTGTGGGAAGCAGCCAGGAACCGGTTCCTGTGTGGGAGGAACCGGTTCTACTGTGTTTTCTTGGAGAATTGTTTTACTTTAAAAACCCATAACTTTTGAACTTATGAGGAGATATTCTGAAGTCGGTTAAGGAAGCGTGAATCTTGTTGAATAGGAATGCCTACTACCGCGATTGTTTGAAACAAAATTGAGTAGAATATGTTGTTGAGGAATAAGTTGATGAGATGTTCGGTAATAAAGATGATTTGAGTGCCGATGGATTTTAGTGAGGAGTGAATTAGTAGTAAAGGTGAAATAAGTTTTAGTACGGTTGAAGTCGTATTTATGATGCCAAAGCAACGACATGTATAGAAGAAGAATTGTAGAGGATTTCTTACACCTATTGGTGTGAGGAAGACTTTGTTGAGATTCCGAGTGGAATGATACTTGGACGCAAAAGATGTCTTGGGATTTAGAGTGAAACCAGGAGTGTGAATGTTGTCGCGGTCTTTTGCTAAGATGAGGATTTTGATTTGGAACGAGATAAATAGTAATGTACGAGTACGTATTCAGCGAAGTTAAGGCGATGAGTTGATACTATGTGATGCTATAATAATTTTGTACTGTTGTAAGGTATTATTGTAGATTTCCAGATATAATGAGGAATTATACTCTATGAAGGACGAAGTTGATTTAATTCTTAGAGAAGAGCGGACTTCAGTTTGAGCTATTTTATAAGCAATGGTATATTAAGGATGATGAGTGTGATTATAATTACTTGTGTGTACTCATTCAGATGGTTGGAATGTTTAAATAGAGGAAGTAAATCAGGACTTTGTTTTGAGTGTGAGTAAGTATTGCTAAGTGGTAGATTAGTACCATGTATGATAAAGAAGGATTCTTGAACGAATGAGTAAAGAGAGTCGGAATTGGGTAAAACTGGGAAATCTAATTGGTAATGCTGATTGTAATGAGTAATCAAAATAGTGCAGCAAAAGCGGAATATAACGTGTTGGATAATTGCTGGTATGACTTGAGAGGAGTCAGATAGTTGAAATTCAATGGTATAGGAATGTTATTATCGAGTTTCTTGAAGGAAGCAGTTGGTGAAGAGTGTAAGTATTATTTCATCGCTCATATGGAAAGGTGTGTCTAAGGTTGGTACGTTTGGTAGATGGAATGCTTTACTGCAATGTTGATCGGGGTGGACATACCATGTTTGTGTAATTATATTATTCAGTGATTGGGCGTATTGTATGGGTTGTACCTCAATGTTCTATCGTTGTTAACCTTTTGGAGATATAGCGAGTGGTATACTTTTGAATGGTCAAATGCGACGTAAGAGCTGGGATTTGAATGTATGAAACATGTTTCTGTTGGTAATATCAGATGGATTTTAATGATCGACTGATGGGAATGTTACTTAGGAACTAGAGAGTTAGACGAAGGACTCCTATCTAGAACTTTTCACTAGAAGTATGTTTTCGAGGACGAAAACTCTTTTAGTGGGGGAGAGTTGTACCACCCCATATTTTCTAATTTTAATTTAATTGGAAATTAAATTATTAATTAGAATTATTTTGGTATTTGGTTGAATTATTGTAGAATTATGGATTAAGGGCCATTGGGCCGGATGGTGAGGTTAGTAGTATGTGGGTGCTAAGTGAGTAAGCCCATTACTAACTATTTTATGTTTTCATAAAATAAGGGAAATAAGGAAAAAGAGTCAGAACGTGAAAAATGAGAAGTTGAAGAGAAGAGCTGAGGAACGTAAAGAGGAACCAAAGAGGAAGAGGACCAAAATGAAGAATTTGGCTAAGGTAAGGGGTGATTACTCTAATTATATGTTATTATTATTTTGATTATGATATCATTGAATTAAGGAATTAGAATCTCTATTTGGGATGTTAGGTTTTGTGAAATTCCGACACTGACATGTATGATTTGATGAATTGACTGCAATTGATGATGTAGTATTGTTACATGGTGTTGTGGTATGTTGTTTGTGCATTATAATCATGTATTTGGAGTATTTTGATATTATTGGTTATCAATTTCGTAATGGTATAAGTTGGTATGTGTTTGGGATGCATAAAAGCCTTAAAAATAATGTTTTTCAGCTACTGGGTTCGTGGGAACCGGTTCCCATGTGGGAGGAACCGGTTTCCACTGTTTTAAAATGTTAAAAATAGCATTTTTGGATCCAGGAACCGGTTCCCATGTGGGAGGGACCGGGTTCCAGTACCAATTCCAGCAGCACGTTTTGAAAACTACTCTAACTTTAAAAGCTTCTAATTTTCAAACCGTAAGTCCGTTTTAGACGCCGTTTTGGACGTTGTTCCTTAAATTGAATGCTCTACCATATGAAATAAAGAAAACAACAATAACTTGATTTTATTTTGAAAAGTATCATTTTCCTCAAATGTGGTTATTATTGTTTTGCATAGTTGACGATATGCAATGATTTGTTGTTTGCATAATTGAATATGTGCAATGATGTGTGTTGTTATAATGTGATTGCTTCTGCTTGTTATGCAAATGGATGTTGTTCGTGGTAAATATGGTTATCATGTGTTTTGATGAATTATGATGCAGATGGATGTTATTTATGGTAAATGTTGTTATCATGTGTTTTGATGAATGATGATGATTGATTTGTTTTGAATGATGCATGATACATGTACATACTTGTTGGTGATAACTATGTTGAGTTATGTGAGACGATGTTGTTCATCGGATCGGTGATGTTGTAAGTATGTCATATGTGTGCATTCATTCATAAATCATTAGTGTTGGATCCCGTTGATGAGTGGATCGTTGGTGGATAATTCCCATTGTCCGGAGATTAGTAAGCAGTCATCGTGTGCCCATGTGGGGTGTGAGCGATGAGGTTAGTCGTGTGCCCATGTGGGGTGTGAGCGACTTGAAGGGCAGTATCGCAGAGAGAAGTCCTGTGAATGTGATTCACGAATTTTGGTACCACATGCATAAGAGTCTGCATGGTCTTTGTATAAATTGTGACATGTCAGGATGAAATCCGGTGTTATGATTGTGTGGTGTTATGATTGCATACTTTTGACTTGTGCTTGTGATTGGTATGTGTAACACCCTTCTAAACCCCGCGGAAAATTAACATTAAAATCAGAGTAAAACATGAAGAAGGGTATTACAACGCCAACAAAATAAACAAATATTCATGTCATGCCATAAAGGAACGATAAACCCAAAATTATTCAGGTAGCATGTTAACACAGCGGAATATTCTTAACAACTGAATAATCAACCATCTGGAGTCGAAGACTCATAATTCAACTGTAAACCATAAACAAAACAGAAGTCTATCAGCCAATTCTAAAATAACGTTCCCGGTGTTACACGACCAGAGCATGACACAGACCCAACTGACTCTAACGAACTACTTGACGAGCTAATCCTCACCAAGTACACAAGCTACTCCTCAATCTGAAAAATAACAACAGTAAGGGTGAGTTTCATTCGCATTAACAAATGTTATAGGAATATAAACAATACAACTTCATCCATACATTATTCACCCAAATCAATTATATTCAGATAATATAGCAACATTCGTCAATTACAGTCATTCATACCAAAATACACACAAATTATAACATTGGACAACTTCCATTCATGTTACAATTATACACAACAACCTAATGCAATGCAACTAAATGCATGTGGTACCAAACATGGGATAACCCATCTCACCGATCCACCACCATAAAGATTCAGCTACTTCTCTCACCAATCCCACACAATGGGAATTAGCTACCGCTGTCCCACCACCATAAGGGATACAACCCACAATATGATTATGAAATGCATGCATCACATACCGCATGCTAATCATCAACACCAAACAACTGAACAATCATAATCATCAACCGACGCAATAACAATGTAAGCCACCACAACCAATTAAATCAAGTGTTTTAAATTAAATTCGAGTCACAACTCAAAACACTATTTTATTGCATAAATCGCTTAATTAGCTTCACTGTGCTCGAAACGGCACATCAAACGGACTAACATTTAAAAATTTATACATCGTTAAACTTTAAAAGAACTCCCAAACAGCAATAGCACGCGGCGCCAGGCTTGGTTCGCGGCGCGAACTGAGCGTTCCAAAAATCCTTGGCTCTCTGCCAAGCTGTTCGCGGCGCAAACACCTGTACGCGACGCGAAATGAGAAAAAATTACGCCTTCGCGGCGCCAACACAGGCACGCGGCGCGACCTGTGCGTATCACAACATCCTGGCATTCTGCCAACCTGTTCGCGGCGCCAACCCTGTGCACGCGGCGCGAACCGGCGATTTCAGAAACCCCAACCTGCAGAAAACAACATTCTACACCTCCCAAATGCTCTCAAATCATACCAGTACGAATTTCAGAAAAATAAACCACACATACGACATAAATTGCACGTTTACACATACTTCTAATCATGTTTAACATCATTATTCAACACCAATCATCATTCACAACCTAATTGAATCAAAGTTCTATAAACCCCAAAACCCCAAACCCGACATACAATCCAATTCGGAATCCTAACATACAAATTCTATTGAATCATTCATACAACCCATAATAGAGGTTAATGAGAAGAATCCCCCCTTACCTCGATGTCGAATTCTTGGATGCCCTTGCTCTTCACACTTGCTCTTCTCCCAATTTCACGTTCAGCTCTTTTCTTCTCCTTTTTGGTTCTCTTTTCACAAAATCCTCCTCTTTTCTATTTTATGAAAAATATAACCTTGTTTTAGTAAAAGGCTTTGCAATTGACACACCCCCCAATTGCTACTTGCGACACTGGCCCATTAGCCTCATCAATCCATATTTCTCAAATAATTCAATTAATTATATTATTCAATAAAAAAATTAATTAAATTAAATAAAGAAATTTACGGGGTGTTACAACCCTCCCCCACTAGAAAAGTTTTCGTCCTCGAAAACATACCTTAGGCAAAGAGTTCCGGGTAGGAGTCCTTCATCTGGCTCTCCAATTCCCATGTAACATTTCCACCAGCTGGTCCTCCCCAAGCTACTCTGACCAACGCTATCTCCTTGCCACGCAATTGTTTCACCTTCCGATCTTCAATCCTCATAGGCAAAACTTCAACTGTCAGATTATCCTTTACCTGTACATCATCCACTTGGATCACATGCGACGGATCAGCAATGTATTTCCTCAACTGCGACACATGGAATACATTGTGCAGATTTGCAAGCGTCGGTGGCAACGCAATGCGATACGCCACATCTCCTACTCTTTCTGAAATCTGAAACGGACCAATAAAACGCGGAGTCAACTTTCTTGACTTTAGAGCTCGTCCGATACCAGTCATAGGAGTAACTCTCATAAACACGTGATCCCCTTCTTGAAACTCAAGTGTTCTCCGTCTCTTGTCATGATAACTCTTCTGACGACTTTGAGAGGCCTTCATCTTCTCCTGAATCATCTTAATCTTTTCCGTCATTTCTTGAACAATCTCTGGTCCAATCACCGCACTTTCGCCTGATTCGTACCAACATAAAGGCGTCCTACACCTCCGACCATACAAAGCTTCAAACGGAGCCATACCAATACTCGAGTGAAAACTATTATTGTAGGTAAATTCGATCAAGGGTAGATAACTATCCCAAGTACCACCTTTTTCTAACACACAAGCACGCAACAAATCTTCTAGCGATTGAATAGTTCTTTCTGTCTGTCCATCCGTCTGCGGATGATAAGCAGAACTCAATCTCAACTTAGTACCCAGAGCCTTCTGCAAACCTTCCCAAAATCTGGATGTAAACCTTGGATCTCTATCTGACACGATACTCGAAGGAATACCATGTAAACTCACTATCTGTTCAATGTACAATTGAGCAAGCTTCTCCATCGGGTAATCCATCCTCATTGGTATAAAATGAGCAGACTTTGTCAACCTATCCACAATAACCCAAATGGCTTCATAGTTCTTCACCGTCTTCGGCAAACCAGAAACAAAATCCATAGATATACTATCCCACTTCCATTCTGGAATAAATAACAGTTGCATAGCTCCATATGGTTTCTGATGCTCAATCTTCAACTTCTGACAAGTCAAACAGGCATAGACAAATTCAGCTATTTCCTTTTTCATTCCAGGCCACCAAAACAGCTTCTTTAAATCATGATACATCTTGGTAGCACCAGGATGAATACTCAATCCACTACGATGTCCTTCTTCGAGAATACTCTTCCTCAATTCGGCAACATCAGGAACACAAACACGACTACCAAACTTTATAATACCATTTTCGTCAATTCTAAATTCACCTCCCTTGCCTTGGTTAATCAGAGTCAAGTTATCCACCAACTCTACATCAGCTTTCTGACCCTCTCGAATCTCTTCCAAAATACCACTAGTCAGCTTCAACATTCCCAACTTAACACTGACAGGAGTGTCTTCGCATACTAAACTCAAATCTCTGAATTGTTCAATTAAATCCAATTCTCTTACCATCAGCATAGACATATGCAAGGACTTCCTACTCAAAGCATCGGTAACCACGTTTGCTTTACCCGGATGGTAATTCAGCCCAAAATCATAATCCTTAAGGAACTCTAACCACCTTCTTTGCCTCATATTCAGCTCTTTTTGATCAAAGAGATACTTCAGACTCTTGTGATCGCTAAACACTTCAAACCTCGAACCATACAGATAATGTCTCCACAATTTCAATACAAATACCACTGCTGCCAATTCTAAGTCATGAGTCGGATAGTTTCTCTCATGCACTTTGAGTTGTCTCGACGCATGAGCGACTACCTGTTGATTCTGCATTAGTACACCTCCTAATCCCAACAACGAAGCATCACAATATACAACAAAAGATTCCGCCGGATTCGGCAAAATCAAGATCGGCGCACTAGTCAACCTCTTCTTCAACTCTTGGAATCCTTCTTCACATTTCGAATCCCAGATGAATGCTTGACCCTTCCTAGTCAACTTAGTTAACGGCAACGCTAGCTTTGAAAAAACCTTCAATGAACTTTCTATAGTAACCCGCAAGACCAAGGAAACTACGGATTTCGGAAACTGACCTCGGAGCTTCCCATTGAGACACTGCTTCTACTTTCGTTGGGTCAACGGCATTACCATCTTTAGAAATTACATGCCCAAGAAAGCTTACTTCACTTAGCCAGAACTCACACTTTGACAGTTTCGCATAAAGTTTCTTTTCCTTCAGTAGTTCTAATACCACTCTTAGATGCTCTGCATGTTCTTCTTCACTCTTAGAATATATTAGAATATCATCGATAAATACCACCACAAACTGATCCAGGTAAGGATGGAAGATCCTATTCATATACTCCATGAAAACTCCCGGCGCATTAGTTACTCCAAATGGCATCACTGTATACTCGTAATGGCCATACCTTGTTCTAAATGTCGTTTTCTGAATATCGTCCGTCTTCACCCGAATCTGATGATATCCCGACCTCAAGTCAATTTTGCTGAACACACTCGCACCAACCAATTGATCCATCAAATCATCAATCCTCGGTAATGGATACCGATTCTTGATAGTAACTTTATTCAGCTGTCTATAATCCACACACAATCTCATAGAACCTTCTTTCTTCTTTACCAACAACACCGGCGCACCCCACGGCGACACACTAGGACGAATGAATTCTTTTTCTAGTAACTCTTCTATCTGACTCTTCAACTCTGCTAGTTCAGATGCCGACATACGATACGGCGCCATTGACACCGGACTAGTTCCAGGAACTAACTCAATAACAAATTCTACCTCCCTCTCTGGCGGTAACTCTCTTACATCTTCTGGAAAGACTTCTGGAAATTCACATACTACCGGTAAGTCACTACTCACCACTTTCTTCTTCACTTCCATGGATGCAATCAACATAAACACGGCAGCCCCGTCCTTCATTGCTTCATCCACTTGTCTAGCAGTCACTGCTACACTCTCAACACCGACATCTTCCGGAAAAATAACCGTCTTCGTGAAACAGTTGATATGAATCCGATTAAATTGCAACCAAATCATACCCAGGATGACATCAAGTTGTTCCAACGGAAGACACACTAAGTCCATTCCGAACTCTCTACCAAAAATATCAATTGGACAGTTCAAACAGGCAAACGAAGTAGTCACTGAACCCGACGCAGGAGTGTAAATGATCATACTTCCATGAATATCAGATATTTCCAAGTTCAGACGTTTAGCACAATCCAACGAAATAAACGAGTGAGTTGCTCCAGTATCTATTATTGCAATTAAAGGAGTGCCATGGATAAACCACGTACCTTTAATCAATCGATCCTCTGGAGTAGTCTCTGAACCTGATAAAGTGAAAACTTTACCCCCAGCTTGATTCTTCTTTGGCTTAGGACACTGTGGACTAATATGACCTTCTTCACCACAGTTATAGCAAGTCACAGTCCTTCCCTTGCAATCAACAGCAATGTGGCCTGCCTTACCACACCTGTAGCACTTCTTCTCTTCGCTCTTGCACTCGTGAACTTGATGTCCAGGTTCCCCACACTTAAAGCACTTAACAGGAGCACTAGAGTCTCCCCCCTAGGCTTCTTCCAACTCCCAGCTTTATAATTACCTCTACCATATGGTTTACCACGGTCCATAGGCTTCTTCCCTTTCTTGTCGACTAACTCGCGAGAGTGAGATGACTTCAGCTTGAGGTTATCCTCTTCATAGATCCTACTACAATCCACCAAATCTGTAAACCGACGAATCCTTTGGTACCTGATTGCCTGCTTAATTTCATCGCGGAGACCATTCTCGAACTTAACACATTTCGAAAATTCGCTCGCTTCATCATTGTTATAGTGGACATAGTACTTGGCCAGCTCAACAAACTTTGAAGCATACGCCGGCACCGTCATGTTACCTTGTGTCAGCTCCAAAAACTCAACTTCTTTCCTGCCCCGAACATCCTCAGGAAGGTACCTCCTCAGGAATTCTCGCCTGAATACAGCCCAAGTGATCGCTACACCTGCAGATTCAAGTTCATCTCGACTAGCCATCCACCAATCATCAGCTTCTTCAGACAGCATGTGAGTCCCATACCCCACCTTCAGATTTTCAGCATAATCGATCACTCTGAAGATCCTTTCGATTTCCTTCAGCCACCTCTGAGTGCCTTCGGGATCGTGCGTGCCTTTGAACAACGGAGGATTGTTCCTCTGAAAACTATTCAGCTGCCTGTCAGCGCCAATACCAGCTCCATTGGCATTCCCTCCTAATACACCAGCAATCATGCCCAGATCCTCGGCAATCGCGTCGTCATTTCTTCCTCCTCTTCCGGCCATTGTTCTGCTAAATATCAGACAATATTCATTAGAACAAGAAGTATCGACAGTGTCAACTTTACACTAATTGTATACGAAGGATTAACCGACACTAAGACTCTGACTCAACGACCGACTATGCTCTGATACCACTATTGTAACACCCTTCTAAACCCCGCGGAAAATTAACATTAAAATCAGAGTAAAACATGAATAAGGTTATTACAACGCCAACAAAATAAACAAATATTCATGTCATGCCATAAAGGAACGATAAACCAAAAATTATTCAGGTAGCATGTTAACACAGCGGAATATTCTTAACAACTGAATAATCAACCATCTGGAGTCGAAGACTCATAATTCAACTGTAAACCATAAACAAAACAGAAGTCTATCAGCCAATTCTAAAATAACGTTCCCGGTGTTACACGACCAGAGCATGACACAGACCCAACTGACTCTAACGAACTACTTGACGAGCTAATCCTCACCAAGTACACAAGCTACTCCTCAATCTGAAAAATAAGAACAGTAAGGGTGAGTTTCATTCGCATTAACAAATGTTATAGGAATATAAACAATACAACTTCATCCATACATTATTCACCCAAATCAATTATATTCAGATAATATAGCAACATTCGTCAATTACAGTCACTCATACCAAAATACACACAAATTATAACATTGGACAACTTCCATTCATGTTACAATTATACACAACAACCTAATGCAATGCAACTAAATGCATGTGGTACCAAACATGGGATAACCCATCTCACCGATCCACCACCATAAATATTCGGCTACTTCTCTCACCAATTCCACACAATGGGAATTAGCTACCGCTGTCCCACCACCATAAGGGATACAGCCCACAATATGATTATGAAATGCATGCATCACATACCGCATGCTAATCATCAACACCAAACAACTGAACAATCATAATCATCAACCGATGCAATAACAATGTAAGCCACCACAACCAATTAAATCAAGTGTTTTAAATTAAATTCGAGTCACAACTCAAAACACTATTTTATTGCATAAATCGCTTAATTAGCTCACTGTGCTCGAAACGGCACATCAAACGGACTAACAGTTAAAAAGTTATACATCGTTAAACTTTAAAAGAACTCCCAAACAGCAACAGCACGCGGCGCCAAGCTTGGTTCGCGGCGCGAACTGAGCGTTCCAAAAATCCTTGGCTCTCTGCCAAGCTGTTCGCGGCGCAAACACCTGTACGCGACGCGAAATGAGAAAAAATTACGCCTTCGCGGCGCCAACACAGGCACGCGGCACGACCTGTGCGTATCACAACATCCTGGCATTCTTCCCACCTGTTCGCGGCGCCAACCCTGTGCACGCGGCGCCAACCGGCGATTTCAGAAACCCCAACCTGCAGAAAACAGCAATCTACACCTCCCAAATGCTCTCAAATCATACCAGTATGAATTTCAGAAAAATAAACCACACATACGACATAAATTGCACGTTTACACATACTTCTAATCATGTTTAACATCATTATTCAACACCAATCATCATTCACAACCTAATTGAATCAAAGTTCTATAAACCCCAAAACCCCAAACCCGACATACAATCCAATTCGGAATCCTAACATACAAATTCTATTGAATCATTCATACAACCCATAATAGAGGTTAATGAGAAGAATCCCCCCTTACCTCGATGTCGAATTCTTGGATGCCCTTGCTCTTCACACTTGCTCTTCTCCCAATTTCACGTTCAGCTCTTTTCTTCTCCTTTTTGGTTCTCTTTTCACAAAATCCTCCTCTTTTCTATTTTATGAAAAATATAACCTTGTTTTAGTAAAAGGCTTTGCAATTGACACACCCCCCAATTGCTACTTGCGACACTGGCCCATTAGCCTCATCAATCCATATTTCTCAAATAATTCAATTAATTCTATTATTTAATAAAAAAATTAATTAAATTAAATAAAGAAATTTATGGGGTGTTACAGTATGAATTGATAAATCTGAATAAGCTAAGTAGGGTGGATAATTGCTTATGAAATTCTATATCTGATGATTTATAATGCTATTTAATTAAGATGTAGTTTCACCCTTACTTTGATGATTTCAGATTGAAGTAGCGGCTTAAGCGATCGGTGAGGATGACTCGTAGAATTTATCCGGTTATGTTGGGTCGTGTCGGTCATGCTCTGATTTGTAACACTAGGATCGATAGTCTTAGAGTTACTTGTGATACACTGTTTTGCCAATATTGGTTACGTACTAATGATTTTATCGTAGATGTTTTATAACCGCTGTGCTGAACATGTGTTTTGATATTTTTGGATTATTCCTAATAAAGCATGACAAACGACTTGGAGTTTTATTTATTTTATTAATTGTAACATCCTTGCTGTATAATTACTCTAATCTTTATTATATTTTCCGCGGGGGTTTAGAAGGGTGTTACAATAGTGGTATCAGAGCAAGTCGGTCCGTCCGGCCAATTGTCGAATCAGTTGAGTTGCGCGACAGTCGTATAATGTCGGCGTTTTATCCATTGGTACACGACATGTGAGTGAATCACTATCGGTACTTATTTGTTTTATTGTAGGTGTTGGATTGAAACAAGTGGGGGAGAAGCTTCACTTCTCGGTTATGTTTCAGTTGTAAGATGTCTAGTTCAGTAGGATGTTGTTGGCAACAGTGCAAGCGTTGCTGGAGTTGTTGTTTTCCGAATCGAAGGTGACTTGAAATTAAGACTTGACTGGTAATTAAGTTGGAACATCTTGAAGGAAGATGATTAGAGGTAACTGATGATTATTTGTAGGAGAGGAAATTAGGAAGTTGCAATGTATCAGCTCTGCTGAGGGGCTGCAAAGTTGTCAGTTGAGTAGCCTTGCGTCTCGGAAGAGGTTCAGCTGCAAGTTGCAAAGAGGATTGCGGTTGTAATGTTTTAGAAATCGCACTTCGGCGATGGGATGTGTTGCTCAAGTTATAAGAATGTTTGGAAGTGAAGAGATATGATAAGGAGCTGTTTGGAATGTGATCGAGTTGAAGAGAATGAGTTTTGGAGTGAGATTTTTGTAAGCAATACGCAGGAAATTTGCTGAATAGCTGCAGAACTTCGAAAATTCATAACTGGAGTTCTGGACATCCAATTTGAGTTCCGTTTGAAGCGTCGGAAAGCTAACGAGATGAAATTTGTTATTAAAATGGTTGCAGCAGCTGTAACATATTTAATTCTGACAGGATGATGTTGGAAAGAGGTGAAGTTGCGGTTACGCGTGCTCTTAGAACTAAACTTGTTTGTTGGTACTGCACGGGATATTAGTGTCACAATTGAGCGGATTGAAGGAATAATTAAAAGGTTTGTTGAGAAGCATTTTTAAGAATTAAATGTACCAATTGAGGAGTTTTGGATATATCGTATATAGTGTCGCTGCAAAACGTCGGTGTTGCATTTTCGGACAACGATTGGAAAATTCATATCTTGAGATCCGAGTGTCTGATTTAACTGTCGTTTGGGGCATTGTGAAGCTGATTTAATAACCATGATATATGTTGTTATTTGATGTTTAAAACTTGTTTGAAATGTGTTACAATGCATAAATTGGTGATGTTTGTGTGTAATATTCGTTTGGGGACGAATTAGTGGATGGAGAAAAGTGCTTTTGCTGTCAAAACTATGAATTTTGTTGTGCACGTACGTAGGAACCGGTTCCTGTGTGGGAGGAACTGGGTTCTCATTATAAAAATAGAGGCGTGGGAATTCTGGGTTGCTGGGAACCGGTTCCCAGATAGAGACAACCTGGTTCCCCATAGTAAAAATCAGAGATGAGTTATGGGAAGCAGCCAGGAACCGGTTCCTATTTGGGAGGAACCGGGTTCTACTGTGTGTTCTTGGAGAATTGTTTTACTTTAAAAACCCATAACTTTTGAACCTATGAGTAGATATTCTAAAGTCGGTTAAGGAAGCGTGAAACTTGTTGAATAGGAATGCCTACAACCGCGATTGTTTGAAACAAAATTGAGTAGAATATGTTGTTGAGGAATAAGTTGATGAGATGTTCGGTAATAAAGATGATTTGAGTGCCGATGGATTTAGTGAGGAGTGAATTAGTAGTAAAGGTGAAATAAGTTTTAGTACAGTTGAAGTCGTATTTATGATGCCAAAGCAACGACATGTATAGAAGAAGAATTGTAGAGGATTTCTTACACCTATTGGTGTGAGGAAGACTTTGTTGAGATTCCGAGTGGAATGATACTTGGACGCAAAAGATGTCTTGGGATTTAGAGTGAAACCCAGAGTATGAATGTTGTCGCGGTCTTTTGCTAAGATGAGGATTTTGATTTGGAACGAGATAAATAGTAATGTACGAGTACGTATTCAGCGAAGTTAAGGAGATGAGTTGATACTATGTGATGCTATAATAATTTTGTACTGTTGTAAGGTATTATTGTAGATTTCCAGATATAATGAGGAATTATACTCTATGAAGGACGAAGTTGATTTAATTCTTAGAGTAGAGCGGACTTCAGTTTGAGCTATTTTATAAGCAATGGTATATTAAGGATGATGAGTGTGATTATAATTACTTGTGTGTACTCATTCAGATGGTTGGAATGTTTAAATAGAGGAAGTAAATCAGGACTTTGTTTTGAGTGTGAGTAAGTATTGCTAAGTGGTAGATTAGTACCATGTATGATAAAGAAGGATTCTTGAACGAATGAGTAAAGAGAGTCGGAATTGGGTAAAACTGGGAAATCTAATTGGTAATGATGATTGTAATGAGTAATCAAAATAGTGCAGCAAAACCGGAATATAACGTGTTGGATAATTGCTGGTATGACTTGAGAGGAGTCAGATAGTTGAAATTCAATGGTATAGGAATGTTATTATCGAGTTTCTTGAAGGAAGCAGTTGGTGAAGAGTGTAAGTATTATTTCATCGCTCATATGGAAAGGTGTGTCTAAGGTTGGTACGTTTGGTAGATGGAATGCTTTACTGCAATGTTGATCGAGGTGGTCATACCGTGTTTGTGTAATTATATTATTTAGTGATTGGGCGTATTGTATGGGTTGTACCTCAATGTTCTATCGTTGTTAACCTTTTGGAGATATAGCGAGTGGTATACTTTTGAATGGTCAAATGCGACGTAAGAGCTGGGATTTGAATGTATGAAACATGTTTCTGTTGGTAATATCAGATGGATTTTGATGATCGACTGATGAGAATGTTACTTAGGAACTAGAGAGTTAGACGAAGGACTCCTATCTGGAACTTTTCACTAGAAGTATGTTTTCGAGGACGAAGACTCTTTTATTGGTTTAGAGTTGTAACACCCCATATTTTCTAATTTTAACTTAATTAGAAATTAAATTATTAATTAGAATTATTTTGGTATTTGGTTGAATTATTGTAGAATTATAGATTAAGGGCCATTGGGCCGGATGGTGAGGTTAGTAGTATGGGGGTGCTAAGTGAGTAAGCCCATTACTAACTATTTTATGTTTTCATAAAATAAGGGAAATAAGGAAAAAGAGTCAGAAAGTGAAAAATGAGAAGTTGAAGAGAAGAGCTGAGGAACGTAAAGAGGAACCAAAGAGGAAGAGGACCAAAATGATGAATTTGGCTAAGGTAAGGGGTGATTACTCTAATTATATGGTATTATGATTTTGATGATGATAGGATTGAATTAAGGAATTAGAATCTCTACTTGGGATGTTAGGTTTTGTGAAATTCCAACACTGACATGTATGATTTGATGAATTGACTGCAATTGATGATGTAGTATTGTTACATGGTGTTGTGGTATGTTGTTTGTGCATTAGAATCATGTATTTGGAGTATTTTGATGTTATTGGTGATCAATTTCGTAATGGTATAAGTTGGTATGGGTTTGGGATGCATAAAAGCCTTAAAAATAATGTTTTTCAGCTACTGGGTTCGTGGGAACCGGTTCCCATGTGGGAGGAACCGGGTTCCACTGTTTTAAAATGTTAAAAAAAGCATTTTTGGATCCAGGAACCGGTTCCCATGTGGGAGGGACCGGGTTCCAGTACCAATTCCAGCAGCACGTTTTGAAAACTACTCTAACTTTAAAAGCTTCTAATTTTCAAACCGTAAGTCCGTTTTAGACGCCGTTTTAGACGTTATTCCTTAAATTGAATGCTCCACCATATGAAATAAAGAAAACAACAATAACTTGATTTTATTTTGAAAAGTATCGTTTTCCTCAAATGTTGTTATTCTTGTTTTGCATAGTTGACGATATGCAATGATTTGTTGTTTGCATAATTGAATATGTGCAATGATGTGTGTTGTTATAATGTGATTGCTTCTGCTTGTTATGCAAATGGATGTTGTTCGTGGTAAATATGGTTATCATGTGTTTTGATGAATTATGATGCAGATGGATGTTATTTATGGTAAATGTTGTTATCATGTGTTTTGATGAATGATGATGATTGATTTGTTTTGAATGATGCATGATACATGTACATACTTGTTGGTGATAACTATGTTGAGTTATGTGAGACGATGTTGTTCATCGGATCGGTGATGTTGTAAGTATGTCATATGTGTGCATTCATTCATAAATCATTAGTGTTGGATCCCGTTGATGAGTGGATCGTTGGTGGATAATTCCCATTGTCCGGAGATTAGTAAGCAGTCATCGTGTGCCCATGTGGGGTGTGAGCGATGAGGTTAGTCGTGTGCCCATGTGGGGTGTGAGCGACTTGAAGGGCAGTATCGCAGAGAGAAGTCCTGTGAATGTGATTCACGAATTTTGGTACCACATGCATAAGAGTCTGCATGGTCTTTGTATAAATTGTGACATGTCAGGATGAAATCCGGTGTTATGATTGTGTGGTGTTATGATTGCATACTTTTGACTTGTGCTTGTGATTGGTATGAATTGATAAATCTGAATATGCTAAGTAGGGTGGATAATTGCTTATGAAATTCTATACCTGATGATTTATAATGCTATTTAATTAAGATGTAGTTTCACCCTTACTTTGATGATTTCAGATTGAAGTAGCGGCTTAAGCGGTCGGTGAGGATGACTCGTAGAGGTTATCCGGTTATGTTGGGTCGTGTCGGTCATGCTCTGATTTGAAACACTGGGATCGATAGTCTTAGAGTTATTTGTGATACACTGTTTTGCCATTATTGGTTATGTACTGTTGATTTTATCAGAGATGTTTTATAACCGCTGTGCTGAACATGTGTTTTGATATTTTTGGATTATTAATTGTAACATCCTTGCTGTATAATTACTCTGATCTTTATTATATTTTCTGCGGGGGTTTAGAAGGGTGTTACAATAGTGGTATCAGAGCAAGTCGGTCCGTCCGGCCAATTGTCGAGTCAGTTGAGTTGCGCGACAGTCGTATACTGTCGGCGTTTTATCCATTGGTACACGACATGTGAGTGAATCACTGTGGGTACTTATTTGTTTTGTTGTAGGTGTTGGATTGAAACAAGTGGGGGAGAAGCTTCACTTCTCGGTTATGTTTCAGTTGTAAGATGTCTAGTTCAGTAGGATGTTGTTGGCAACAGTGCAAGCGTTGTTGGAGTTGTTGTTTTCCGAATCGAAGGTGACTTGAAATTAAGACTTGACTGGTAATTAAGTTGGAACATCTTGAAGGAAGATGATTAGAGGTAACTGATGATTATTTGTAGGAGAGGAAATTAGGAAGTTGCAATGTATCAGCTCTGCTGAGGGGCTGCAAAGTTGTCAGTTGAGTAGCCTTGCGTCTCGGAAGAGGTTCAGCTACAAGTTGCAAAAAGGATTGCGGTTGTAATGTTTTAGAAATTGCACTTCGGCGATGGGATGTGTTGCTCAAGTTATAAGAATGTTTGGAAGTGAAGAGATATGATAAGGAGCTGTTTGGAATGTGATCGAGTTGAAGAGAATGAGTTTTGGAGTGAGATTTTCGTAAGCAAAATGCAGGAAAATTGGTGAATAGCTGCAGAACTTCGAAAATTCATAACTGGAGTTCTGGACATCCGATTTGAGTTCCGTTTGAAGCGTCGGAAAGCTAACGAGATGAAATTTGTTATAAAAATGGTTGCAGCAGCTGTAACATATTTAATTGTGACAGGATGATGTTGGAAAGAGGTGAAGTTGCGGTTACGCGTGCTCTTATAACTAAACTTGTTTGTTGGTACTGCACGGAATATCAGTGTCACAATTGAGCGGAATGAAGGAATAATTAAAAGGTTTGTTGAGAAGAAATTTTAGGAATTAAATGTACCAATTGAGGAGTTTTGGATATATCGTATATAGCGTCGCTGCATGACATCGGTGTTGCATTTTCGGACAACGATTGGAAAATTCATATCTTGAGATCCGAGTGTCTGATTTAAGTGCCGTTTGGGGCATTGCGAAGCTGATTTAATAACCATGATATATGTTGTTATTTGATGTTTAAAACTTGTTTGAAATGCGTTACAATGCATAATTTGGTGATGTTTGTGTGTAATATTCGTTTGGGGACGAATTAGTGGATGGAGAAAAGTGCTTTTGTTGTCAAAACTATGAATTTTGCTGTGCAGGTACGTAGGAACCGGTTCCTGTGAGGGAGGAACCGGGTTCTCATTATAAAAATAGAGGCGTGGGAATTCTAGGTTGCTGGGAACCGGTTCCCAGATAGAGACAACCCGGTTCCCCATAGTAAAAATCAGAGACGAATTGTGTGAAGCAGCCAGGAACCGGTTCCTGTGTGGCAGGAACCGGGATCTACTGTGTGTTCTTGGAGAATTGTTTTACTTTAAAAACCCATAACTTTTGAACCTATGAGGAGATATTCTGAAGTCGGTTAAGGAAGCGTGAAACTTGTTGAATAGGAATGCCTACGACCGCAATTGTTTGAAACAAAATTGAGTAGAATATGTTGTTGAGGAGTAAGTTGATGAGATGTTCAGTAATAAAGATGATTTGAGTGCCGATGGATTTTAGTGAGGAGTGAATTAGTAGTAAAGGTGAAATAAGTTTTAGTACGGTTGAAGTCGTATTTATGATGCCAAAGCAACGACATGTATAGAAGAAGAATTGTAGAGGATTTCTTACACCTATTGGTGTGAGGAAGACTTTGTTGAGATTCCGAGTGGAATGATACTTGGACGCAAAAGATGTCTTGGGATTTAGAGTGAAACCAGGAGTGTGAATGTTGTCGCGGTCTTTTCCTAAGATGAGGATTTTGATTTGGAACGAGATAAATAGTAATGTACGAGTATGTATTCAGCGAAGTTAAGGCGATGAGTTGATACTATGTGATGCTATAATAATTTTGTACTGTTGTAAGGTATTATTGTAGATTTCCAGATATAATGAGGAATTATACTCTATGAAGGACGAAGTTGATTTAATTCTTAGAGAAGAGAGGACTTCAGTTTGAGCTATTTAATAAGCAATGGTATATTATGGATGATGAGTGTGATTATAATTACTTGTGTGTACTCATTCTGATGGTTGGAATGTTTAAATAGAGGAAGTAAATCAGGACTTTGTTTTGAGTGTGAGTAAGTTTTGCTAAGTGTTAGATTAGTACCATGTATGATAAAGAAGGATTCTTTAACGAATGAGTAAAGAGAGTCGGAATTGGGTAAAACTGGGAAATCTAATTGGTAATGATGATTGTAATGAATAATCAAAATAGTGCAGCAAAAGTGGAATATAACGTGTTGGATAATTGCTGGTATGACTTTAGAGGAGTCAGATAGTTGAAATTCAATGGTATAGGAATGTTATTATCGAGTTTCTTGAAGGAAGCAGTTGGTGAAGAGTGTAAGTATTATTTCATCGCTCATATGGAAAGGTGTGTCTAAGGTTGGTACGTTTGGTAGATGGAATGCTTTACTGCAATGTTGATCGGGGTGGTCATACCATGTTTGTGTAATTATATTATTCAGTGATTGGGCGTATTGTATGGGTTGTACCTCAATGTTCTATCGTTGTTAACCTTTTGGAGATACAGCGAGTGGTATACTTTTGAATGGTCAAATGCGACGTAAGAGCTGGGATTTGAATGTGTGAAACATGTTTCTGTTGGTAATATCAGATGGATTTTGATGATCGACTGATGGGAATGTTACTTAGGAACTAGAGAGTTAGACGAAGGACTCCCATCTGGAACTTTTCACTAGAAGTATGTTTTCGAGGACGAAAACTCTTTTAGTGGGGGAGAGTTGTAACACCCCATATTTTCTAATTTTAATTTAATTGGAAATTAAATTATTAATTAGAATTATTTTGGTATTTGGTTGAATTATTGTAGAATTATGGATTAAGGGCCATTGGGTCGGATGGTGAGGTTAGTAGTATGGGGGTGCTAAGTGAGTAAGCCCATTACTAACTATTTTATGTTTTCATAAAATAAGGGAAATAAGGAAAAAGAGTCAGAACGTGAAAAATGAGAAGTTGAAGAGAAGAGCTGAGGAACGTAAAGAGGAACCAAAGAGGAAGAGGGCCAAAATGAAGAATTTGGCTAAGGTAAGGGGTGATTACTCTAATTATATGGTATTATGATTTTGATGATGATAGGATTGAATTAAGGAATTAGAATCTCTATTTGGGATGTTAGGTTTTGTGAAATTCCAACACTGACATGTATGATTTGATGAATTGACTGCAATTGATGATGTAGTATTGTTACATGGTGTTGTGGTATGTTGTTTGTGCATTAGATTCATGTATTTGGAGTATTTTGATGTTATTGGTGATCAATTTCGTAATGGTATAAGTTGGTATGTGTTTGGGATGCATAAAAGCCTTAAAAATAATGTTTTTCAGCTACTGGGTTCGTGGGAACCGGTTCCCATGTGGGAGGAACCGGGTTCCACTGTTTTAAAACGTTAAAAGCAGCATTTTTGGATCCAGGAACAGGTATCCATGTGGGAGGGACCGGGTTCCAGTACCAATTCCAGCAGCACGTTATGAAAACTACTCTAACTTTAAAAGCTTCTAATTTTCAAACCGTAAGTCCGTTTTAGACGCCGTTTTGGACGTTGTTCATTAAATTGAATGCTCTACCATATGAAATAAAGAAAACAACAATAACTTGATTTTATTTTGAAAAGTATCGTTTTCCTCAAATGTGGTTATTCTTGTTTTGCATAGTTGACGATATGCAATGATTTGTTGTTTGCATAACTGAATATGTGCAATGATGTGTGTTGTTATAATGTGATTGCTTCTGCTTGTTATGCAAATGGATGTTGTTCGTGGTAAATATGGTTATCATGTGTTTTGATGAATGATGATGCAGATGGATGTTATTCATGGTAAATGTTGTTATCATGTGTTTTGATGAATGATGATGATTGATTTGTTTTGAATGATGCATGATACATGTACATACTTGTTGGTGATAACTATGTTGAGTTATGTGAGACGATGTAGTTCATCGAATCGGTGATGTTGTAAGTATGTCATATGTGTGCATTCATTCATAAATCATTTGTGTTGGATCCCGTTGATGAGTGGATCGTTGGTGGCTAATTCCCATTGTGCGGAGATTAGTAACCATTCGTCGTGTGCCCATGTGGGGTGTGAACGATGAGGTTAGTCGTGTGCCCATGTGGGGTGTGAGCGACTTGAAGGGCAGTATCGCAGAGAGAAGTCCTGTGAATGTGATTCACGAATTTTGGTACCACATGCATAAGAGTCTGCATGGTCTTTGTATAAATTGTGACATGTCAGGATGAAATCCGGTGTTATGATTGTGTGGTGTTATGATTGCATACTTTTGACTTGTGATTGGTATGAATTGATAAATCTGAATATGCTAAGTAGGGTGGATAATTGCTGATGAAATTCTATATGTGATGATTTATAATGCTATTTAATTAAGATGTAGTTTCACCCTTACTTTGATGATTTCAGATTGAAGTAGCGGCTTAAGCGATCGGTGAGGATAACTCGTAGAGTTTATCTGGTTATGTTGGGTCGTGTCGGTCATGCTCTGATTTGTAACACTGGGATCGATAGTCTTAGAGTTACTTGTGATACACTGTTTTTCCATTATTGGTTATGTACTATTGATTTTACCGGAGATGTTTTATAACCGCTGTGTTGAACATGTGTTTTGATATTTTTGAATTATTCCTAATAAAGCATGACAAACGACTTGGAGTTTTATTTATTTTATTTATTTTATTAATTGTAACATCCTTGTTGTATAATTACTCTGGTCTTTATTATATTTTCCGCGGGGGTTTAGAAGGGTGTTACAATAGTGGTATCATATCAAGTCGGTCCGTCCGGCCAATTGTCGAGTCAGTTGAGTTGCGCGACAGTCGTATACTATCGGCGTTTTATCCATTGGTACACAACATGTGAGTGAATCACTGTCGGTACTTATTTGTTTTGTTGTAGGTGTTGGATTGAAACAAGTGGGGGAGAAGCTTCACTTCTCGGTTATGTTTCAGTTGTAAGATGTCTAGTTCAGTAGGATGTTGTTGGCAACAGTGCAAGCGTTGCTGGAGTTGTTGTTTTCCGAATCGAAGGTGACTTGAAATTAAGACTTGACTGGTAATTAAGTTGGAACATCTTGAAGGAAGATGATTAGAGGTAACTGATGATTATTTGTAGGAGAGGAAATTAGGAAGTTGCAATGTATCAGCTCTCCTGAGGGGCTGCAAAGTTGTCAGTTGAGTAGCCTTCCGTCTCGGAATAGGTTCAGCTGCAAGTTGCAAAGAGGATTGCGGTCGTAATGTTTTAGAAATCGCACTTCGGCAATGGGATGTGTTGCTCAAGTGATAAGAATGTTTGGAAGTGAAGAGATATGATAAGGAGCTGTTTGGAATGTGATCGAGTTGAAGAGAATGAGTGTTGGAGTGAGATTTTTGTTAGCAAAACGCAGGAAAATTGCTGAATAGCTGCAGAACTTCGAAAATTCATAACTGGAGTTCTGGACATTTGATTTGAGTTCCGTTTGAAGCGTCACAAAGCTAACGAGATGAAATTTGTTATAAAAATGGTTGCAGCAGCTGTAACATATTTAATTGTGATAGGATGATGTTGGAAAGAGGTGAAGTTGCGGTTACGCGTGCTCTTAGAACTAAACTTGTTTGTTGGTACTGCACGGGATATCAGTGTCACAATTGAGCGGATTGAAGGAATAATTAAAAGGTTTGTTGAGAAGCATTTTTAGGAATTAAATGTACCAATTGAGGAGTTTTGGATATATCGTATTTAGTGTCGCTGCAAAACGTCGGTGTTGCATTTTTGGACAACGATTGGAAAATTCATATCTTGAGATCCGAGTGTCTGATTTAAGTGCCGTTTGGGGCATTGCGAAGCTGATTTAATAACCATGATATATGTTGTTATTTGATGTTTAAAACTTGTTTGAAATGCGTTACAATGCATAATTTGGTGATGTTTGTGTGTAATATTCGTTTGGGGACGAATTAGTGGATGGAGAAAAGTGCTTTTGCTGTCAAAACTATGAATTTTGTTGTGCAGGTACGTAGGAACCGGTTCCTGTGTGGGAGGAACCGGGTTCTCATTATAAAAATAGAGGCGTGGGAATTCTAGGTTGCTGGGAACCGGTTCCCA
Organism: Vicia villosa; assembly: GCF_029867415.1. Classification (NCBI taxonomy): domain Eukaryota; kingdom Viridiplantae; phylum Streptophyta; class Magnoliopsida; order Fabales; family Fabaceae; genus Vicia; species Vicia villosa. The sequence continues at coordinate 32,470,435 of NC_081185.1, read as the reverse complement.
GATAGAGACAACCCGGTTCCCCATAGTAAAAATCAGAGACGAGTTGTGGGAAGCAGCCAGGAACCGGTTCTTGTGTGGGAGGAACCGGGTTCTACTGTGTGTTCTTGGAGAATTGTTTTACTTTAAAAACCCATAACTTTTGAACCTATGAGGAGATATTCTGAAGTCGGTTAAGGAAGCGCGAAACTTGTTGAATAGGAATGCCTACTACCGCGATTGTTTGAAACAAAATTGAGTAGAATATGTTGTTGAGGAATAAGTTGATGAGATGTTCGGTAATAAAGATGATTTGAGTGCCGATGGATTTAGTGAGGAGTGAATTAGTAGTAAAGGTGAAATAAGTTTTAGTACAGTTGAAGTCGTATTTATGATGCCAAAGCAACGACATGTATAGAAGAAGAAATGTAGAGGATTTCTTACACCTATTGGTGTGTGGAAGACTTTGTTGAGATTCCGAGTGGAATGATACTTGGACGCAAAAGATGTCTTGGGATTTAGAGTGAAACCAGGAGTATGAATTTTGTCGCGGTCTTTTGCTAAGATGAGGATTTTGATTTGGAACGAGATAAATAGTAATGTACGAGTATGTATTCAGCGAAGTTAAGGCGATGAGTTGATACTATGTGATGCTATAATAATTTTGTACTGTTGTAAGGTATTATTGTAGATTTCCAGATATAATGAGGAATTATACTCTATGAAGGATGAAGTTGATTAAATTCTAAGAGAAGAGCGGACTTCAGTTTGAGCTATTTTATAAGCAATGGTATATTAAGGATGATGAGTGTGATTATATTTACTTGTGTGTACTCATTCTGATGGTTGGAATGTTTAAATAGAGGAAGTAAATCAGGACTTTGTTTTGAGTGTGAGTAAGTATTGCTAAGTGGTAGATTAGTACCATGTATGATAAAGAAGGATTCTTGAACGAATGAGTAAAGAGAGTCGGAATTGGGTAAAACTGGGAAATCTAATTGGTAATGATGATTGTAATGAGTAATCAAAATAGTGCAGCAAAAGCGGAATATAACGTGTTGGATAATTGCTGGTATGACTTGAGAGGAGTCAGATAGTTGAAATTCAATGGTATAGGAATGTTATTATCGAGTTTCTTGAAGGAAGCAGTTGGTGAAGAGTGTAAGTATTATTTCATCGCTCATATGGAAAGGTGTGTCTAAGGTTGGTACGTTTGGTAGATGGAATGCTTTACTGCAGTGTTGATCGGGGTGGTCATACCATGGTTGTGTAATTATATTATTCAGTGATTGGGCGTATTGTATGGGTTGTACCTCAATGTTCTATCGTTGTTAACCTTTTGGAGATATAGCGAGTGGTATACTTTTGAATGGTCAAATGCGACGTAAGAGCTGGGATTTGAATGTATGAAACATGTTTCTGTTGGTAATATCAGATGGATTTTGATGATCGACTGATGGGAATGTTACTTAGGAACTAGAGAGTTAGACGAAGGACTCCTATCTAGAACTTTTCACTAGAAGTATGTTTTCGAGGACGAAAACTCTTTTAGTGGGGGAGAGTTGTAACACCCCATATTTTCTAATTTTAATTTAATTGGAAATTAAATTATTAATTAGAATTATTTTGGTATTTGGTTGAATTATTGTAGAATTATGGATTAAGGGCCATTGGGCCGGATGGTGAGGTTAGTAGTATGGGGGTGCTAAGTGAGTAAGTCCATTACTAACTATTTTATGTTTTCATAAAATAAGGGAAATAAGGAAAAAGAGTCCGAACGTGAAAAATGAGAAGTTGAAGAGAAGAGCTGAGGAACGTAAAGAAGAACCAAAGAGGAAGAGGACCAAAATGAAGAATGTGCATTAGAATCATGTATGATTTGATTAATTGACTGCAATTGATGATGTAGTATTGTTACATGGTGTTGTGGTATGTTGTTTTTGCATTAGAATCATGTATTTGGAGTATTTTGATGTTATTGGTGATCAATTTCGTAATGGTATAAGTTGGTATGTGTTTGGGATGCATAAAAGCCTTAAAAATAATGTTTTTCAGCTACTGGGTTCGTGGGAACCGGTTCCCATGTGGGAGGAACCGGGTTCCACTGTTTTAGAACGTTAAAAATAGCATTTTTGGATCCAGGAACCCGTTCCCATGTGGGAGGGACCGGGTTCCAGTACCAATTCCAGCAGCACGTTTTGAAAACTACTCTAACTTTAAAAGCTTCTAATTTTCAAACCGTAAGTCCGTTTTAGACGCCGTTTTGGACGTTGTTCCTTAAATTGAATGCCCTACCATATGAAATAAAGAAATCAACAATAATTTGATTTTATTTTGAAAAGTATCGTTTTTCTCAAATGTGGTTATTCTTGTTTTGCATAGTTGACGATATGCAATGATTTGTTGTTTGCATAATTGAATATGTGCAATGATGTGTGTTGTTATAATGTGATTTCTTCTGCTTGTTATGCAAATGGATGTTGTTCGTCGTAATTTCGGTTATCATGTGTTTTGATGAATGATGATGCAGATGGATGTTATTCATGGTAAATGTTGTTATCATGTGTTTTGATGAACGATGATGATTGATTTGTTTTGAATGATGCATGATACATGTACATACTTGTTGGTGATAACTATGTTGAGTTATGTGAGACGATGTTGTTCATCGGATCGGTGATGTTGTAAGTATGTCATATGTGTGCATTCATTCATAAATCATTTGTGTTGGATCCCGTTGATGAGTGGATCGTTGGTGGCTAATTCCCATTGTGCCGAGATTAGTAAGAAGTCATCGTGTGCCCATGTGGGGTATGAGCGATGAGGTTAGTCGTGTGCCCATGTGGGGTGTGAGCGACTAGAAGGGCAGTATCGCAGAGAGAAGTCCTGTGAATGTGATTCACGAATTTTGGTACCACATGCATAAGAGTCTGCATGGTCTTTGTATAAATTGTGACATGTCAGGATGAAATCCGGTGTTATGATTGTGTGGTGTTATGATTGTGTGGTGTTATTGGTGCATACTTTTGACTTGTGCTTGTGATTGGTATGAATTGATAAATCTGAATATGCTAAGTAGGGTGGATAATTTCTTATGAAATTTTATATCTGATGATTTATAATGCTATTTAATTATGATGTAGTCTCACCCTTACTTTGATGGTTTTAGATTGAAGTAGCGGCTTAAGCGATCGGTGAGGATGACTCGTAGAGTTTATCTGGTTATGTTGGGTCGTGTCGGTCATGCTCTGATTTGTAACACTGGGATCGATAGTCTTAGAGTTACTTGTGATACACTATTTTGCCATTATTGGTTTATGTACCGTTGATTTTATTGGAGATGTTTTATAATCGCTGTGCTGAACATGTGTTTTGATATTTTTGGATTATTCCTAATAAAGCATGACAAACGACTTGGAGTTTTATTTATTTTATTAATTGTAACATCCTTGCTGTATAATTACTCTGATCTTTATTATATTTTCCGCGGGGGTTTATAAGGGTGTTACATTCAACCCCTTCAAATCCTCTTACCCCCTCACACAAATATCTCCACCTCTCAACCTCCTCCTCATGCGAACTATGAACTTGTTGCTTCATCTGTTCCTATCAACCCTACCGTATCAGAATCTCACAATTCTGATTCTTTAGAACAACTATTCCGAGACTACAACTATACACCCAAACCCCGTCATGACCCTGCTTTTGTTAACCTAGAATCTGAGGATGAAGCTGAGTCTCTGCTTTCTCTTGATAGAGAACCTGAACCTTACTTCATTCTGTACCCAGATTCTTCCTCCACCCAATTTAAAACCCCTAACCCTGAACTATATGTTGGTATAAGTTTTGAATTTCTTAAACAAAAGGCACAGACAGGACTATAAGCCTTGGAGATTGCACATAATGCCAGGATGGATTATGCTGCTACAAGAGGTCTATGGAGAGCTTTCAGAAGGGAGTTCAACTCTGACCTTCTGAAGCTTCAGAAGAGATGTGAAGTAGAAGCTCCTGGCCCTTGTGAGTTTCTAAGGGATTATGAATATTGCTATTTATGCCCTATCAGAAACAGGAAATCTCTTGAGGAGAAGGAATTCGTTGATGAGCTTGAAGAAGTTCATCCTTTGGCTATGGTAGTGTGGAAGCCCAACTATCATGTTCTGACTGGAGACTTTGAGTTGTTATTCAACTGGTTAAGGGAGAATCCCTCTGATAAGGTACCAGATATGGTATATCCAGAAGTTGAATACCCTTCAGAATCTGCTGCTCCTACACCTCCAAAGAATTTGGCTGAAATTCTTCTGGCTTTAGAGAATTCTTATTCTGCAATCCCTTCTCCTGATTATTCTGATGATGCTTCTGAGGCAGAAGCTGGTGTTGAGAAACAAACCATAGAGAACCATCCTGCTATGCAACCTCCTCTTCAGGAAAATCAAGCTGATATTCTTATGGTAGATGTTGCTGTTGAGAATTCTACTGCTCTAGACAATAGCTTTGATGCTTCTTCTGCTGGACCTTCTGTTCTGGTGAACACCATGAAGGCTCTTCAACAGATCCAAGCTGATCTTGCTTCTCATTTGGATAAGCATGAGGAAACTCACGATGAATTCAGATCCTTTATGAAGACGCAGACCCAAAGCATTGCTGAGATTCAAAACCTTCTGGCCAAGATAGTTTCTAAACTAGGCTAGTTGTAGTGTGTCTTTGTCTTTGATGTCTTCTTGTTTCTTGCATCTGTTTCTTGCATCTGCTTCTAATCCTTTTTGTACCCTTCTGATATATTTTGTTCTATCAATGAAATATTATCTTCTTCTCTTTATGTTGTTTTATCATCTGAATTTTTTTAATGCTTTTTGATGTTATGACAAAAAGGGGGAGAAACATGATAATTGATTTGATTTATATTATCAGTTGCTGGGATTAAGTCTCAACATTCCTAACATTATTTGTAAGTTCTATGTCTTTGAGATTTTTGCAGGTATGAAGATATTCTGAAAAAGCTCAACATAAGAAGCAAATACATGAGGAAAGGCAAATTCTATAAAGAAGCATGTTCTTGGAAAATTGAAGCAAGCTTAGTGCTGTGAAGCTTCAAGATCAGAAGCAAGAAGAAGAATGTTCTGATAGTCATTCAAAGACTGCTCTGATGTTCTCGGTTGAGAATATGCTCTGACACATTTTCTTGACTATGCTCTGATACATTTTCTTCATCTCATTTGCTCTGATACAGGCTATTCTTAAATACTTTGATACATGTTATTGCTCTGATACATGTTATTCAGTAAGAATGCTCTGATACATGATAAGATACTCTGATACATGATAGTTATCAACAATGTTCTGATACATTCACATTATGACTCTGATAAATTCATGTTTTAATAATGTTAGTCTAGTATGTTCTGAATCATTTCAGGATGTAAAGATGCTCTGATGATGCTCTGAAACATTCAAGAATGTTCTGATTCAATCAAGCATGCTATGACAACTGAGAAGAAATTCAAAGTTCTGAAGCTGTCCTATGGAAGCTAGAAGCAGAAGCTCTGAATTTTCTGAAGTTATAGGTGAAGTGAAAGTCTCTGCTGAAATGAAAAATACTCAGGAAAGTCTTTTATTTATAAATTCTTCTAGCATTTATTTCAGGGGGAGATTGTTAATCTCAGGGGGAGAAAAATTCACACACTCTAATTATATGCTTATGTTATATCTGTGTTATTGTCTTTTGTCATATGATATTCTGATTGCAAATTCATATCAATTATATATGTTTTTGTCATCATCAAAAAGGGGGAGATTGTTCGAACAAGTTTTGTTCTGATCAATATTCTTGTTTTGATGATAACAAGGTATATGAATTTTGTATAAGACAATGTGGTACTCTTATCATATGCATTTTCCATTTCAAGAAATATATAAGGAGTATGCACAATTCAGCGCTAAGAAGCACTGACTCAGAAGATTCTGGATTGCAACATCAGAACATGCTCTCGCAAGACATCAGAAGATGGTCAAGCAGAATCAGAACATGGTCTATGAAGCATCAGCAGAACTTGAGATCAGAAGCAGAAGCACTGAAGTTCTAATGGTATCACGCTAAAGCACTTCAAAGTCAGAAGACAAGAAGATGCTCTGCACCAAGTTGTAACTCTGATTCTGATTATTCAAACGTTGTATTCACAAAATCAAAGATCAGAAGTTAGTACTAGATGACAGGCTACGAAGTCTATCTCTGACTGACAAAAGAAACGTTAGAAGCTACAAAAGGCAAAGTCAATAAAAGCAGAGAAAAGCATGGCTCGGGGTAGTGGACAAAACAGTGAAAACATTAAATGCTAAGATGACTAGTCACGCAACGCATTAAATGCATTTCAACGGTCATCTTCTCAATTGCCTATATATATGAAGTTCTGATCAGAAGCTACAACAACAATTCTTGGAAACGAACAGAAATGCTGCTGAAATCAATTCAAAAGAACTTCATCTTCAACCTCACTTTCATTGTAATATCTTAGTGAGAATTAAGCTTAGAACATAAGAGAAATATCACAGTTGTGATTATAGCTTTTTAAGAAGCATTTGAATACTCTTGTAAACATTTATTTTACATTGATTTGTAAAAGGTTCCTAGAGTGATCAAGTTGTGATCAGTAGACTCTAGAAGACTTAGAAGTTTCTAAGTGTTGATTTCCTAGAGTGATCAAGGTGTGATCATCTAGAAGACTTAGAGTGTTTCTAAGTTGATAACCATTGTAATCAAGATTGATTAGTGGATTAAATCCTCAGTTGAGGTAAATCACTCTAAGGGGGTGGACTGGAGTAGTTTCGTTAACAACAAACCAGGATAAAAATATTGTGTTCATTATTTTTGTCTTAAGAGTTTTGAAAGTAACACTTATTCAAACCCCCCCTTTCTAAGTGTTTTTCTATCCTTCAACCTTCCCACATTAGTTCAGTTTTATGACCCCACATACCACAGCTTCACCTTCTCAGACTATTAGCTTGTATCCAAATTGGAAGAGTACGCTCACCTGGTTAGAATACCTATCTGTACGCAAGATCCGTACTATGGCTTGGAGAAGAATCCTAAGGATATCATCATTGCAGAAACCACTCCGTTAAATATATCGGATATCAAGACTCATATGACCAGTAAGGGAGGAATCCGAGGTTTACCTGCCAAGTTCTTAATAGATCAAGCTCAGTATTTTGCCCGCATCCAGGATATAAGCGGCTTCGAGGAGATCTTTGCCTTGCTTATCTACGGACTGTTCCTTTTTCCTGACACTGACCATTTCTTCAACATCAACACCATCAAGATATTCTTAATTAGAAATCCAGTTCCCACCTTGCTCGCAGATGCTTACCACTCAATACATTTAAGGAACTTGCATGGTGGAGGAATGATTACATGTTGCATACCCCTGCTATAAAACTAGTTCATCTCACACTTACCTAAGTCTAGCACTTTCTGGGACCCAAAAGATGGCCTCTGGTGGTCACAAAAAGATTATGTCTCTCACTCATTCTGACATTGATTGGTACGATCATAACTACGATGGAATCAAGATCATCAACAATTATTATAACACCCGAGGCCGAAGAAGGCAAGGGGTGGTTGCACCGCAAGTAACACCTGAGGCCGAAGAAGATGAGGGGTGGTTGCATTGCATGTAACACCTGATGCCGAATAGGGCAAGGGTGGTCGCCACATCGGAATGAGAGGGATCCTGATATTGTGCAGGTATGGGACTGCATGGTTGAAGGAAAGCTTATAAGGATTGCTGGGTACTACCTATACCAACAAGATACATCTTCATTTCGGTAGCCCGTTCCATAAGAACTCCATAGTTAAGCGTGCTTGACTTGGAGCAATTATGGGATGGGCGATCTTTTGGGAAGTTTCCCGGAAAGCGTGCGAGTGAGGTCAAAGCACGCTGAAAAGACTTGTGTTGGTTTGTGGGGTCAGTCGATCATCCCGAGAGAAGTCTGGAGCATTACAAATGGTATCAGAGCCAGACCTCTCCCAGTACGATGTGGTTCGAGGACGAACCATGCGGAAGCTGGTGGGCATGTAACACCTGAGACCGAAGAAGGCGAGGGGTGGTTCCACCGCATGTAACACCCGAGGCTGAAGAAGGCAAGGGGTGGTTGCACCGCATGTAACACCTGATGCCGAAGAGGGCAAGGGTTGTCGCCACATCGGAATGAGAGGGATCCTGATGCTGTGAAGGCATGGGACTGCATGGTTGAAGGAAAGCTTATAAGTATTGATGGGTACTACCTATACCAACAAGATGCATCATCTTTTTGGTAGCCCATTCCATAAGAACTCCATAGTTAAGCGTGCTTGACTTGGAGCAATTCTGGGATGGGTGACCTTTTGGGAAGTTTCCTGGAAAGCGTGCGAGTTAGGTCAAAGCATTCTGAAAAGACCTGTGTTGGTTTGTGGGGTCAGTCGATCATCCTGAAAGCAGTCTGGGGTGTTACAATAGTGACAGTTATCCTAATGTACCCCTTATTGGAATTAAGGGAAGAATAAGTTAAAATCCGGTTTTAGCCCGTCGATAGTTCGGATACCTCATGAAGGATATACCAAATAATATTTAGCTATAAGGCCTTTTCTTCAAGGACGATGACAATAACAACGGGTTGAAAAAGGAAATTATACAGGCTTGGTTCCATGTTCACAAAAAAGGAAGAGAATCATTAGGAAAACCACTCTGAATCTTTTTGAATCCTTACCTCCAATGGGTACGCGTCAGGGCCATAAAGTTAAATATGTCGTATCCGCATCAGGGACCAATCTCTCTGAAAGAAACTATTTGCCTTTTCACTAATGACACCAAAAAGCTATAGTTATCTTTAGCCAAAGCTCGACAAGAGAGGAATGCTTGGAAGAACAAATACGTGGTTGCCAGCTTAGAGAATACCAAAATTCAGAGTTAACTTAAGAAGAAAGATGAGTTAATCGAGATACTCGAGCAACATGTGGTAAGGGAAAAACCGGAGAATTTTATTTTCTCTCAACATATCCCTCCTACCTTCTGTGCTTTGAAGAGAATTATCAACCAACTCACCATGGAAAATGCTTAGTTGAAAAAACATTAGAAGGGGTTGGAACATGAAACCGGATCTTCATCAAAATCTTAGTGTCTCTTTTCCCTATTCTTGTACTTTACCGCTTTAAGTTTGTAAAAAAATCTGTGTTTGAAAAATAAAGTGTGTTCAATATTTTAAACATAACTATTTAAGTTCCTTAAAAAGATCATTTTTTGCTACATCTCATGCATCATTCTTATCATATCACTCATTAAAAAAAACATAAGGTCTCATTCGTTGAACTTCTTACTCCATTTGAAGGAGGAGTAAAGGAGAAAGAATTCAAGTTGTCTCATTCATACAATACTCGCGCAAGCCGCAAGAAAAGAATAGAAGACTTAGAACAAGAGAATGGAGAACTCAGAGAAGAAGTTGCTACATTAAAGGAGTCTCTGGGAAGACTTAACAGTATGGTGGAAGCATTGACAACTGCTCAAAGCCGGCCCTCGCCTATGATTTTAGAAATTGTTTCTACAATGATATCTGCAAGTATTCCTCAGTACACCATGCCACCCAACTGTCCTTGGGGCATGCCTTACAAATTTATGCAAGTGGATTACAAACCTTGATACATTGAAGTACCAAGAACAACGGCCATGACTATGGGTTTCAGACAACAAGGCATTGAGATATCGAGATCTGCCTCCATAATGACTATGCTGCAACCAGTGATACATACTATTCCTCCACATGAAGAACAAGTATACCACTCCGCTCCTAGTGAAAGTGCTGGAGTATATGAAAGACTGGATGAGTTTCAAGAACAATTTCTACAAATGCAAAAGGAACTCAAGGCTCTTCGGGGGCAAGATATATTTTAAAAGAATGCTATGGACTTTTGTCTAGTTCCAAATGTTAAGATTCCTCACAAATTCAAAGTACCTAAATTCGAGAAATACAAAGGCAATTCTTGCCCACAAAGTAACTTGGTAATGTATGCTCGAAGGATGTCTACCCAGACTGATAATCAACAACTAGTAATCCATTATTTTCAAGATAGTTTGATTGACGCTGCACTCAAATGGTACATGGATTTGGACAGTTTCAAGATCAGATTTTTCCGTGACCTTGGACAAGCTTTTGTTAAACACTACAATTACAACATAGATATGGCTCCAGACAGAGATAAAATCCGATTTATGTCTCAAAAGGATAGAGAAAGTTTTAAAGAATACGATCAAAGATGGTGTGAGGTTGCCGCTCAGATTTGTCCTCCGCTTGAAGAGAAAGAGATGACAAAGATCTATTTGAAAACTTAAGTCCATTTTACTACGGTCGGATGGTTGCAAGTACACCTAGTGATTTCACTGAAATGCTAAACATGGGGACACGACTTGAATAAGCAGTTTGAGAAGGACGTTTGACCAAAGAAACCAAAGTATCAAGATGTCATTACCGTTTTACAAAACAAAAGGTCCTTATCTCCTTCTTCTTAAACTTCCATATCTCCTTCTCGATTTGTTTTGTAAATATGTTTAACAAAATCTTGTCCAAGGTCACGGAAAAATATGATCTTGGAACTGTCCAAATCCATGTACCATTTGAGTGCAGCATCAATCAAACTGTCTCGAAAATAATGGATTAGTAGTTGTTGAATGTCAGTTTGGGTAGACATCCTTCGAGCATACATTACCAAGTGACCTTTGACAAAACTTCCATATCTATTCTTAAAAAGAAGGATCAGGATGTCATTTCCGTTTTACAAAACAAACCGAGAAGGAGATAGCAACAACAAGTTGCCATAGTTTCTCGTGTTGTTAGCTCAGCGCCAGCTTATCAACCATAAGTTTCTCAACCACGATCTCAACAACAACCTCAACAATAGGCACGGCCACAAAATTACAACAACAATTGATTTCAAAGGTCACCTAACTTCGATCCTATATTGATGCCTTATGCGGATTTGTTTCCAGCCCAATTGGCAAAAGGGCATGTTAAAAAAAACTCCACCAGTTCTTCCAAAGGATCCTCCCTATTGGTTCAAAGCTGATCAGTTGTGCCCCTATCATCAAGGAGCGCCAGGTTACAACATTGAAAATTGTTACAACTTCAGAGTTGATGACTAAAGTTTGGTGAAAAATGGAATGTTATCCTTCAAAGATACTAATCCCAATGTTCAACTAAATACATTGCCACAACATGAAAAAGCTTCAGTCAACATGGTACAAGGATGTTCAGGAGAGTTCCGTATCTATGATATGCGCTAGATGAGGTGTGATTTAGTACACATACACGCAACAATGGGAAGAATTGGCAATTTGCAAAAGTACAATTATAGTTCTTGTCAAATCTGCTGCAGAAACCCTCAAGGGTGTCCACTAGTCAAAAGAGGTGTGCAATACCTGCTAGATCAGAACATCACTCAAGTCACAAGAAACAGAGACGAGAATGAAATCAACTTGGTTCTGAGTTTTCCAGGAGAATGTCAACTTTTCAAGGTGGAACATATTTGGGGATCAATAATCTGATTCCACAAGACTTTGGACAAACTCGCATACTTTGATTCAGAGATTCACCAATACGAAAGGTGTAAAACTTGTTGAAGAAATCAATAGGGGTGCACGCGTGTCCGTGACGACATCCAAAGTTGATTGATTGTAAAATCATCACAGTTCTCGAAAACATAGAAGAGGAAGATGTTTTCGTTATAACTCCTTAAATCAACAAGATTGAGCCAATGGAAATTGAGTATTGTTATACCCCAAAATTTGCCCGCATCTTTTTCAAGAAGAAGACAACAGACTTCTGTCTAAAAATTGGGAGTTTCATATAATCTTGGATTTTATTTCATAAATATCCTGATTTTATGAATACTCGGTTTTTAGAATTTTTCTTATACGGTATTTGGTTCGCTGTTGAATTTATTCTTACACAAACGCCAAGTACTGTTTATCACTTCACACACGCTGTTTATTTGAGATTTATTTGCAGATAAATAGTACTGACGCAATTGGTACAGAATTAAATTTTTTGCAGGCGCAGAGTCCGGGATTCAGACTGTACTGGTAACGAGTAAATTATTATTAGTTTTTTGTTTCCCACTAATTTTTGTACTATATTCTATTATTTTCAAAAATCTTTTCCTTTCTTTTCAAATCTCTTTCTTTCAAAATCAAATCCTAACTTTATTCTATACATCTCTCTTTTCAAACCCTACCATACACTTTCTTTCAAATCCTACTACCACTTAAATTTTCCTTTTTTGTACGGAATCACTTCATTCCCCAACGTCTCTATCCTTCTTTTCACTCTATAAATACCTCTCATTTTTTCCATAAATTCTCACATCAAATTTCAACTCATCTCTCAAATTTCTACCTCATATTTATTTTCTCTTCTTCCCCGGCAAAAATGGCGAAGTGGATGGATACGTGTTTTCTTATGGTCATCACCGTCTTGGTGGTGATCATGTCCTTTTTCTGTCTGCATAGTCCTGAAAAATGCGGACCTGGGTTGCTTACACTCCCGATCATCTATATGTTGTTTTTTATAGCATGGGTTTTTGATCGTCATTTTTAAAGTTTGTCGTATCTTTTGCTTTCAAATAATGTACCGTTTATTTGTCGTACTGTTCATTATATTATGTAATATTTGTATTGTCCGTATTAAATGTCGTACTATCTGTCGTACTGTAGTTTAATTATCCAGATAATATTTTGTGTGTTTTCTGCTAGTTAAATATTTATTTTTCTGCGCATTAAATATTTTTCAAGGTTATTATCGGTAATTTCGTTCGCGTACAGTGTATTTTGTTTATTTATTATGTTTGTGTTTTTCTAACAACTCATGTAAATAAATTTTCACCATTAACACAACAAAAAACAAAAAGAAAAAACTTAACTTTAACTATTGAGTTTTCACTTTAACTGTTACATTAATGCCCAGACAGCGAGTTGACAGTCAAACCCGCTGACAGCACGATTCTCCGTGTTTTGCACCATCAATCAAATCAATCTTTTGCATTTCAAAATTCCAAGATTTTTGTTCTAGAAGTCTTCTGATAATCACATGATCAGCAGAGACTCAGCACTGCACAAAAATCAGGTACGCTTAACTATCTCCTACACAAACAGTCCTTAACTAGGGTTTTTGTTTTTTCAGGAGAACAAGTTTTTTGAGACCTCAAATGGATTTCATGGACCTCCATATAACTCAAAGTACCACCATACAAATTTTCAAACTTCAATTCGCTCAGACGCACAGTCAGCAGCTCAAACAGTCAACAGACGACCAGTTTGACCGAAAAGTCAACAGACAGTCAAAATGAAATTTTTTGTCAACATCCATATTTTGTCAAAAGATTCATCATTTGATCATTGGTTGATCATAATTCATCAAGAAAAGATCAAAAATCAGCAAAACCCTAAGTTTCAAAATTAGGGTTTTCTCCTAAAAAGTCAACTGAAATTTGACTGACCATAACTCTCTCCTCGTTCATTCAAAAAATTCCAACCAAAGCTTGTTTTGAAGGAAATTCAATTATATTTCAAATGCAATTGATCCCATGGTCATTGGATTCACCATTTGAAAAATATGAGCTCAGACATTACAGGTCATTTTCAAAGTCAACAAAAAGTGGTTTTTTGTCAAAGGCCATAACATCAAGATAACTTCTCCAAATGAAAAAAAGTTTCCAAAGTAGCTTGAAGAGGACATCTTGAGGTTTCTAAAAAGTACAAGAACTCCTTCATATGATAAAAATTGAGGGATTTATGCCTTGTTGAAGTTGGCTATATTTTGGGAAAATGCATGAAACCAACATTGATCAAAAATGTTTTTTTTCCAAAAGGGGCCAAGTTTCCATGATCCAAACATGATTCTAACAATGTTAAGGGCCTCCCACGACCAACCTAAGGCCCATAGCATTTTTATTTCTTTTTTGGTTTAATTTTATTACATTTAAAGTTAAATTGAAAAAGAAATGGTGAAGGATAATGATACAATGCTTGATTCTTAAGCTAAAGCCACCGAGAATGATTCAACTCTGTAGCAAGAGAAGTACATAGCAGGCCTAGAGCAAGAGGTTGAAGAAAATTCAAAGCCATGGCCAAAGAATTCAAGATTTTTTATATTAAAAAATTCAAAGTTCAAAAAAAGCAATCAATGCTTGATAGCTTCAATTTTAAGCACTTCATTGCTTATAAATGAAGTAGAACACTTCAGTAGGACAACACATGATCGCGACTTTGCGTGTCTATTAGTCGGGATAACTGCAAGTGCACAGTCGTGTCGTGTAGTTTTAAAAGATATCGAATCCACAGGGACTATAAATCGACCTACCGTTATCTAAAGTTACTATGTAAAGCTAAGGCTAATGATATTTGGGTTTTTTTATAAATGGGGAAACTAAAGTCCTAAATCTAAATAAAATATAATAACAAACGGATATCAGTATGTATTTCATCTAACTTAGGTGATCCGAAGTTCCATTGGCCAGATTCTAATTAAATCAAAGATCTTTACTAACTATGTTATCTAAAAGTCCTCCTCTCAAACTCTCGCTCTATTGATTCAGACTACGATCCTAACTCTTAATGTACGCTTTCGCCATCCCACCAGATTTAGAAACGCTTTTTGAAAACAACATAGTTAATAAAATGCTTGTCTTATGAAGTCGTTATCTATTTAAATCTCCTAATCTCAAACTTTCGCTCTGTTGACTCGGAGCATGCTAATATCCCTAACGTACGCTTTCGCCATCCCGCGCGGGTGTAAAAACACTTTTTGGAAATAAATAAGTTCTAATTAGTTTTAATACGCTTTCGCCATCCTTAAAACTAATGTCCTATGTCTACTATCCAGTTAAAGATTCTCAAACTTTCGCTCTATTGATTTTAACCTTTGACCGTCTTAACCCCTCAAACTTTCGCTCTATTGGTTTTAAGACTTACTAATTAAATTAGACATACAAACCAAAAACAAGTGATAGTTAATAAAATATAATTAAGCCAATTTATTTCGGATCCCTACGGTTAAATTACTTTACATACCGACATCTAAATAAATTAGCCAGACATACTTAAAGAAACAAACATGAAATTATAATTATTAAACATGGAATTATAATTACTAAACATGAAATTATAATTAATAACCATATTATAATTATAATGATAAAACAATATTATAAGAACATGAAACTAAAATAATTGCAAATAAATAAACCTGTAAGTAAAGCAGACGAAACAAACTTGAATAAAGCTTTGAAATAATGTCGGCAAGATTGTGATCCAAGAGTACATAAATTGTAGGCCTAAAACTAATGGTATGGTAGTTCCTCGATGTGAGAAACTACCACTTTTACAAAGTGATAATTTATGCCTAAAACTATGAACAGCGCTTCCGCGCCTAAAACTTGGATGCCTTCAAATGAATGCTAAGACTCTATTTATAGTGAATGGAAATGGAAGTTATTTTCAGCATCACGTGAGAAGTAGTGGAGATAGTGGGAAGTTGAGAAAATCATGGGGTGAGTGGACTTGGAATTGTCCACGAAATTAATGGAGAAAGTGGCGGGGTCCACGTGCTTTTGGAGACGGGCGTCTCTTAGTGGGCTTGGAGCTTGGAGACGTGCCTGTGAACTGGAGACGGGCGTCTCCCACTTGGAGACGTGGCCTTTGGACTTTGGAGACGGGCGTCTCCATGCAATTGGGCCCTTAGACGGGCGTCTCAGCTTCTTCATAGTGGGAGCTTCAGCTCCTTCGTGGGCTGGGCTTCCACACTTGATCCATCGTATTTTCACCCTTCACATTTGATTCATTCCATTTGCACCTCCACTTCACTACAGTACCTCTTTTCCATCTTTTAGGCACAAATAGTAGTGATTTTAGCTCAATTTCTTTCCTTTTCACAAATAGTCTCAATATGAGCGTAAAACCTGAAAACATAGAAAATACCGGCATAATACTAACATAAAGCAACATAATTAAGATAAAATAGGGAAATAATCATTGTAAATCAAGCCAAATATGTGATACATTTTCGTGTTATCAAATACCCCCACACTTAAACCATTGCTTGTCCTCAAGCAATCAACCACACGGTAAAAGAAAATGATTAAGCAAGATTTGAAACAAGGGCATGACACGACTCCTAATCATATTTATGTTAGGCAAATGTTACATCGATAGGAAATAGATATCAACACCAAGGATACCATAACGACACAATGTTCAAAAACTCCCTCCTTATACAAACCAATTCGAATTATGCCATTATAACTCAACCTATATCTCTTATTTTTCCTTTCACTCTTTTCATTCAAGCGCAATCACATTAAGCCCGTTATCCGTACACGCACATAGTAGGGAAATCGGTTAGCGACTATGATCCTTTTCTTTTCTTTAGCACGGGGTTCTGGTTTTTTTAAATGGCGAAGCCCCATCTTTCCCAACTGCGGTTGCGGGGGATCGGACCGTAGTCCACCCTACCAAGCCCAGTACCAGTGACCTCTAGGCCAACCAACAGCGGGTGCTAATTATTAAATCCTTATTGGCTTAACAACCGTTGGGCTAAATGACCGGGTGAGGGTCACCTAACTTAGAAGGTTATTTTTCAATCAGAACATTTATTTATAAAAAACAGGATCATTCACTTATATTCATCGACTCCCTACGTAGTTTGTGCTTAAGATGGTGCCGACTGCTAATATAAACTACTTAAGAGCTACTTTAAAAACTTGAGCCTAAGGTCTCGACATAATGGGCATCCAGATTGATATCACATAAAGAGGAGGTTTTGGGTGTCAGGACGGTATCGATGTTGTTGAAACATCTCCAAGTTTTTCTAACAATGCCTAAAGTGTGACAACCTCTATACTTTCAGAGTGTGTATGCCATGCGTCAAAATTCAAATTTTTGGTTGGAGGTTAAAATTTTTAAATTTCAGGGGAAATTCAATAGCAACTGAAAATCACATATAAAGACTCGACAACACAACTAGAAGACAATAAATAAAGTAAAAAATGAAAGCGGTAAAGCTTCTCTCCCACACTTAAACCAAACATTGTCCTCAATGTTTTGATAAAAGGTGAAAAAGGAAAAACAGAACCTGTATGGATGCTACCGGCGGGCTATCACGACCAAATCCACTCCGCGTCCAGAGGAAATACCTTCTCCTATCATACTCATCAATTTGTGTCACCACCAGCAGCAACACTCGTAGGAATGTGCGTGGAGACCCTCTCATCTTTGAGATGATCATCTATAGGTTTTTCGCCTAGATATGATCGAGACGTGACAGGCGATCCATATCTTTATTATCTGCAAGTTCAAACAATAAAAGGAAAACATTAAATTGAAAACTCGTGGGTTGCCTCCCACGCAGCGCTTTGTTTAACGTCAATAGCTCGACGGCTTAAGAGTGCAAGCACTCAAGGTGGTTCTCTCGAGAATGACTCCTCAGTTGAACTTTTAACAAACCTCGTTTTCCATGGCCACTTATCAAGCCATCTCACATATCCCTCACCTTTTCTTTTCTTTCTTCTGTGGGGTGGTTCATTCATTTGAAATCGTGGTGGCGGTTCTGGATCTATCCTAAGTATCAGTTTTTCGAGTTCGGGCTCAGTGATATTATCCACCACCTCAAATATTAACCTTACCCTCTTATCACTAACGATATCCTTAGTTTCATGGTCGTCTAAATTTCTCTTTTTATGCAAGACTTCGAATAAGGATGCATTAGTGTTGATATTTTCCAATACCTTCACATACATAATGGATTTGGAGTCTACCTTAGCTTCCACAAAACTTTGCGGGAAAGAAATCGGTGGGGTATAGGGAAGAGGAATAACAATAGGTGTTTCCCTCTCTACCTCTTCTACAACCTCCCTTTCAGATAGTGTTGGTGGATTTTTCTCAATCTCCACTCTTTTCTCACTAGAAATCTCTTCAACCACATTATCACTCTCTTCAATCTCATAATCACTCTCCTCAATCTCATTATTACTCTCCTCAGGCATTTCAATTTGTTCTTCACTAATGGTTGTGCCAATATACTCCTCAAGTAAGTCTCCTAGTGGCTTTTGTTCAAGTTGGGCGATTTGAGTATCTAACGCCATGTTGTGAGTCGCGAGGGATTCAACCATAGTTGTCAGTTGCCTAAGGGTTTCATTGTTTTGAATACTTTGTTTGATAAACTCTTGGTTTTGGACGGTTTGGGTTTCTACAAAGTGCTCCATCATGGCTCCTAATCTAGAGTGAGTTAGCATCTCGTCGGAATCCTCCATTGATATTTCGAAGTTAAAATTATGGGATTCTTGAGGTTCTTCAAAGGGAGCTAGCGTTTCATTTTGTGTTTCCTCAAAGTGCTTCGTCATCATAGATTCTAGCCTAGAGAGAGTTTGTGCTTCAATGAATTCCTCCATTAAGATCTCGAGGTTGGATTTATGATAATCTTGCGACTCCTCGAAATGTTGGGCGTGGTGATCGTAGAGGAAATTCGGTTGATGATAAGTTTGCGTTGTATTGAAATCCTCTATTGATGCTTCAAGGTTAGAGTTATAGGATTCTTGTGGTTCCTCGAAGTAGGTTAGCGTCGCATTTTGTGTTTCCACAAAGTCCCTTGTCATCATAGATGTTTCATTAAACTTTTCCATTATTATTTCGAGGTCGGATTTATGGGATTCTGGCGACTCCTCGAAATATTGATTGTGGTGATCGTAGTGGAAATTCGGTTGAGGATAGGTTTGGTTGGAATAAAATTCTTGTGGTTCCTCAAAATGTTGAGATTGGGAGTTGCAGAGGTAATTTGGGTGAGAATGAATTGGTGGCGCAGCATTGAAATTCTCCAATAGTATTTCGAGATCGGATTTATAGGATCCAGGTGATTCCTCGAAATACTGGGAGTGGGGGTTATAGAAAAAGTTTGGGTGATACATAGTAGTAAATGAAAAGAAAAAAAATAATGCCTTAGTCTCTACGGTGTAACAGCGAGTTACGATATCGACTTGAATAGTCCCCGGCAACGGCGCCAAAAACTTGATCGCGACTTTGCGTGTCTATTAGTCGGGATAACTGCAAGTGCACAGTCGTGTCGTGTAGTTTTAAAAGATATCGAATCCACAGGGACTATAAATCGACCTACCGTTATCTAAAGTTACTATGTAAAGCTAAGGCTAATGATATTTGGGTTTTTTTATAAATGGGGAAACTAAAGTCCTAAATCTAAATAAAATATAATAACAAACGGATATCAGTATGTATTTCATCTAACTTAGGTGATCCGAAGTTCCATTGGCCAGATTCTAATTAAATCAAAGATCTTTACTAACTATGTTATCTAAAAGTCCTCCTCTCAAACTCTCGCTCTATTGATTCAGACTACGATCCTAACTCTTAATGTACGCTTTCGCCATCCCACCAGATTTAGAAACGCTTTTTGAAAACAACATAGTTAATAAAATGCTTGTCTTATGAAGTCGTTATCTATTTAAATCTCCTAATCTCAAACTTTCGCTCTGTTGACTCGGAGCATGCTAATATCCCTAACGTACGCTTTCGCCATCCCGCGCGGGTGTAAAAACACTTTTTGGAAATAAATAAGTTCTAATTAGTTTTAATACGCTTTCGCCATCCTTAAAACTAATGTCCTATGTCTACTATCCAGTTAAAGATTCTCAAACTTTCGCTCTATTGATTTTAACCTTTGACCGTCTTAACCCCTCAAACTTTCGCTCTATTGGTTTTAAGACTTACTAATTAAATTAGACATACAAACCAAAAACAAGTGATAGTTAATAAAATATAATTAAGCCAATTTATTTCGGATCCCTACGGTTAAATTACTTTACATACCGACATCTAAATAAATTAGCCAGACATACTTAAAGAAACAAACATGAAATTATAATTATTAAACATGGAATTATAATTACTAAACATGAAATTATAATTAATAACCATATTATAATTATAATGATAAAACAATATTATAAGAACATGAAACTAAAATAATTGCAAATAAATAAACCTGTAAGTAAAGCAGACGAAACAAACTTGAATAAAGCTTTGAAATAATGTCGGCAAGATTGTGATCCAAGAGTACATAAATTGTAGGCCTAAAACTAATGGTATGGTAGTTCCTCGATGTGAGAAACTACCACTTTTACAAAGTGATAATTTATGCCTAAAACTATGAACAGCGCTTCCGCGCCTAAAACTTGGATGCCTTCAAATGAATGCTAAGACTCTATTTATAGTGAATGGAAATGGAAGTTATTTTCAGCATCACGTGAGAAGTAGTGGAGATAGTGGGAAGTTGAGAAAATCATGGGGTGAGTGGACTTGGAATTGTCCACGAAATTAATGGAGAAAGTGGCGGGGTCCACGTGCTTTTGGAGACGGGCGTCTCTTAGTGGGCTTGGAGCTTGGAGACGTGCCTGTGAACTGGAGACGGGCGTCTCCCACTTGGAGACGTGGCCTTTGGACTTTGGAGACGGGCGTCTCCATGCAATTGGGCCCTTAGACGGGCGTCTCAGCTTCTTCATAGTGGGAGCTTCAGCTCCTTCGTGGGCTGGGCTTCCACACTTGATCCATCGTATTTTCACCCTTCACATTTGATTCATTCCATTTGCACCTCCACTTCACTACAGTACCTCTTTTCCATCTTTTAGGCACAAATAGTAGTGATTTTAGCTCAATTTCTTTCCTTTTCACAAATAGTCTCAATATGAGCGTAAAACCTGAAAACATAGAAAATACCGGCATAATACTAACATAAAGCAACATAATTAAGATAAAATAGGGAAATAATCATTGTAAATCAAGCCAAATATGTGATACATTTTCGTGTTATCAACACACACGAATTCAGAACCAATACTATGCTTATACCACTCTTGTAACAACTTGTAATTTTGAAGAAAATTTGAAATTCGAATTTTAAATTCAAGCTCACTTCAATAAAAACTAAACACTCAAACACGTTCCCTAACCTTCATTGAATCTATCCCAATCATTTTCAACAAGCAAAGCACTCAGAATCAATCTCCATAGCTCACGGTTTGCTCAAACAAAAACTAACCAAAATCTCATTATACATGCATATTTAGCACGATGTAATCACATATTTGAACTTGGTTTGATGTTCTGATCGTTTCTGGACATTTAATTAAGGTTTGGTCAAGTATTCACGAAGCCACCATTTTAGGGTTCTTGATCTCAAAATTAGGGCTTCTCGAATTATGCAAAATTACAGGTTCAAAGTAGTCTTATTGAATTCGTATGAACCAGACGAATTGAACCATGGCCTCGCGCCAAATTTCTTTCACGTTTTGCTTGTATTCGTTGTTGTACAGGTGTAATAGGTTGAAGTTTTTTACAGCACTTGCAAATGAGCGGTGTAAAAGATCAATTCTGATGAGGAAGACGAGACGTGGCGTCCTCTGAGTGGTTGGTTTGCGCGCGCGTGTATTTTGAAGTTCAGACCAATCATGTGCTTCACGTTCCACTATCATATTGTGGTGGTCGTTTTCTTTACCTCCCCGTTTCACTTGGGAGGACGGCACGCTAAACCCTTCACGCGAAATTTGGAAGGAGAATGCGCCCGTGGTGGGATGAATTTTGTTTCAGTTCTTCCTACGATATCACACGAACTTTCTTATTTGTCCTACGAGTAGGAAAGGGGAAAAAAGATCTCAACTAAACCCTAGGAGTTTGCTAAGTGTGGGGATTTCACCTAGACTAGAAATTCTGGAGTCCGGGAGGTCGGTTATACATAGGGAAGTGTTTAAACACCCTACATATCTGTAGTACTCTACAGGAACCTTCTCTGTGTCATTGTGATTGTGTTTATTGCTAATGATTGGGAAAGTTTCTCCTTTGTGTTAGGAGAAGGAATTGAATTGATTTTAAAAGACAGACAGACAGACAAACTGACTATTTTTGGTATTTTATTAGCTCGCTGAGATTCCTTGTGAACCTCATGCCTACATATCTCTAGTGGAAGTCAGAGCTTAATGTAGTTCGGGGAACTAACTAGGGAAATTAATTATTTTTGGGTGCCTTGCTTGAAGCTCAAGGTTGAAGCTTGGAATTAAATCTCTGTTTACAGTAAAGAGACATGAAATCATCTTTACAGAGAGGTATTTGTACTATTCTACCACAAACATTTAAAGGAGTGACAGAATAACTGAATTCATTTCATTCAAGAGGGGGACCTTACTTGTGTATGTGCAAGTATACCAGTCAAATGCCTCTTAAATGAAAGAAAGATGCTCATCCAAATTAGGGAAAGTTACCACATGTCTGGGTTTTACTGCCAGCTCATGCCTTTCAAAATCCTAAATGGGAGACTTGATTAAAATTGAAATGAAATGTTTGTTTGTTTGAATGTGGTAGAGTAGTAAAAATATCTCTCTATAGAGATAAGCTATGTCTATCTACTGTATAAAAGATTTGACTTTAGCTGGCTTGTATGAGGCCCAAGCTTGAGGCTTTTTGATTGATTTATTAATTATTATTGACTCTGGGAGATGACTCCACTGGGGATTAATTACAAGGTATTTTTGTGTTCTGTACAAAGCCCAGAATTGAGGCTGACTCTACTTAGGGAGACTCTATTTGTGTGCCTTGTACAAAGCCCAAGGTTGTGGCTAACTGTTGAGGATAATTAAATGAATGACTCTATTTTATATGCCTTGTACAAAGCCCAAGGTTGTGGCTGACTGTTGCTAGGGAAAACATTATTTTCTGCCTTGTACAAAGCCCAAGGTTGTGGCGGACTCTTAAATGAATTAAGTATGGATGACTCTATGGGGAAAAGATCCTAGGTGTTAGGAATCTTTGACACATGAAAATATGGTTTAAACTGCCTTGTACAAAGCCCAAGGTTGTGGCTACTGAATGATGAAGAACTCACTGGGGAGACTCTATTATCTGCCTTGTACAATGCCCAAGGTTGAGGCTGACTCTTGACAGGGGAGTTTTATTGTTTGGGTGCCTTGTATGAAGCCCAAGGTTGAGGCTAACTGTTTTTGTTGGTTTTGACTCTACTGAGGAGATTTTATTTATTGAAAGACTATTTTTCTTTGGAAGCTAACCCTTTCCAGGGATTTTGACTCAGCTGGAGAAATTGTTTGGTAAAAGACTGACTTTATCATGTTTTTTGGAGGCTGACCCTTTCCAGGGGTTTTGACTCTTTTGGGGAAATTATCTCCTAAGAGAAATGAATCTTTATTTTTTTGACATTTTTATTAATTGACTTTTGGAGGCTAACCCTTTCCAGGGATTTTTATTGAAAATGAAAGAATGTGTGGAAGCTAACCCTTTCCAGGGAATTTTGTTGAAATGGAGGTTGATTTTAATTGACTTTGGAGGCTAACCCTTTCCAGGGATTTTTATTGAAATGAATGGCAGAAAGATTATCTAATGGAGACTTCTTGTTTAAAGCCCAAGATGAAGGCTGACTTAATGCTGAGGATGACCCAAAGCATGGATCCTAGACTCTGCTAAGGAAGATTGATGAAGATAAGGGTGACAGAGACTGTCCATGTCTCTCATTCCAAAAGGTGTACTCAATGCAAAATTGAGACAAACTTAGCTTGTTTAAAGTCTGGTTTAAATTGGAAGAAACTCACCAGGGAAGGCTAAAAGGTGGCTAAAGACCTGTTCCTATGTTTATAAGAAACCTGATGGGTCCTTGTATACAAGCTCAAGAGGAAGCTGGAAATGCTTTTAAGAAGCCTGTGGGTCCTTGTACAAAGCCCAAGAGGAGGCTAATCGAGGGTCCTTGTTATAGCACAAGAGAAAGCTATGTAGTTTTGAACTTATTTTGGCTCTAAGCAAATGGGTAAGAGGTTTCACCGGGAATAATTCCTCTTTGGGTGGATGTGTCCTATTATTTGGATTCTAAGGTTTTTGCCAAGATGTTTCACCGGGAATAATTCATCTTGGGGGTTTGAACTACAGATCTCTAATTAGGAAAGAGCCTTCACCGGGAAGACATTCTCAATCCTAGGTCATATTCCTATAATATATATATAGTTTAACTGTCCTAAGGTTTATACTCAAACGTAGTTCTAAACTAATATATGCACAATTTATATTTGACAGTAATTTAAATAAAGACTGTAAATTGAAAGCTTGTAAAGCCTAACCTGGATGGAGTGGAGGCCACTGAAGAAGTATGTACAGAGCCTCAACAGTAATTTTTGTTGTTTTGTTGATAACAGTTGAATATATATATGATAAACAGTTAATGGTTTTTGAAAACAGAAGAAGTGAAGATGGACAAAGGTCACATAGGTATCTGAAGAGTTTCACCGGGAATAATGCCCTTCAAATACCAGAAGAATGTTTTGAAAACAGAAAGAAGATTTTGAAAATACAGTTTTGAAAACAAGCTAAGAAGAGAAGGTTTTTGGGACTTACACTCTATTAGAGGCCCAGTACTTTACAGTACTGGTGTAAAAGCAATTTGAAAAAAATTATTTGGAATGATGCAAGGTTTTGTTGTTTGAAAACCCTAATCATCCGTTTAATCAGAGATTGAAAACAATTTTGAATATTGACAAAAGTCAAATTAATTAAGGTAAAAATAAAGAACTTTTAACTAATTAAGACCTAAACAATTAGGGTTTTATCATAAAATTATTCACAAAGTAATTAGGTTAAAACAAAATGAAAATATATATTTTAAAGTATCTAAGAAAACACTTAAAACATACCTTTTTAAACCTAATAAAAATATATGAAATAAATAATATTTTTATGATTTTTTTGATGATTCACAAAATAGATATATTGAATAGCAAGTGTGTGAAAAAATGAGGTGAAAATGATTTAATTTGATAGGTGAATTAATTGTGTGAAGTTGTTAAAAAAATGAAGAAAAATAGTAGTAAAAATATGGTTTGGTCTCACCAAGGGTTGAACTCACGCCCTCTTGGTTGCCAAACAAAACAAATACCAACTGGGCCACGCGCGTGGCCTGCTTAAAGAAAGAGCCCATATGATTATATGTGAAAGCAAGGCATTAAATGAGTTGGAAAAATAAAATGAACAAAAGGTCTGAGGGGGGGATCGAACCCCAGACCTAAGGCAAGGCAAGGCTTTTGGACGCGCGCTGTAACCATTGGGACACTACGATGAATTCGTAGATAACATACCCATCATTCAAAATAAAATAAACTTAAATCTGGGAAATTCAAAAAATGGCGCCACCATCTTCATCTTCAACCTCAAGCTTCAGATTTTTTGAATTTGCTATCTCCTTCGTTTCTCAACCAAACTTAAAGATGTAAACATGGATTTTGCTCGTTTTTGGACGGGGATTATGATGGTGTTCTTTAATTTTATTTATTCTAAGTGTAACATAAAATTCGCACGCATGAACACTAAGAACCCTAAAACTGAAATTAAACATGAAATGCTATATATGTATGCTTTGATGCAATTGATTGAGGGCTAATGATCTATGAAGGTGCAGAAACCAACTGGTAACTTCATTTTTAATTTATCATGCGTGAATCATAGAGTTTGAAGTTTTGGAAACTTACCTGAAAAATGAAGATCTGGCTCTGATCAAAGTGTGTTGCAGAGTTGTTGCAACGATCCTGATAGCTTCAGTGATCCTCCTGGAAGGTGTTGAGATGCTTAGCTTGGACTGAAAGTACCCAGAACCTCTTGCTCGACCCCAACTGCAACAACTCCAAGTGAGAGGTGAAGATGATGATTCCTCACTCCCAGAAGTGTTTCAGAGGTTTGGATCACCTCTAAATGACTCCCCTAATGTGTTTGAATACTTAATTCCAAGGGAAGAGCTTTGGTTTGAAGAATCCGAGTCTTCTTGCCAAAGAACCTTTGAAAACCTTAAGTATGGAGAAAGAAGAGAGAAAGCAAGAATTCTGTTGCTTTGGTGTGTTTTTGAATGAGGAATGCATCTGTATTTATAGGCAAATGGATCAGTATAGCTGCAGAGGAGTGAGCTTCCTTAGTGAAGTTGATTTGCTTTCTTAGCCATGAAGGAAGTTTGCAAGTATCTCTTATGCAATGATGAGAATTTTGATTCCATTTGATCAATCCCCTAGCCCTCGATTTTGTTTAATCTTAGGGGACAATTCTGAGCCAGAAATGAGCTCTAATTGGTTGGTGAGAAGATTCCTTGGGTGATTCATCAATTTGCCATAAATTCACAAATGTAATCATTACATAATCACATGTTCTTGTTTTTAGAATCTTCTTCAATTCTTATGGCATGGTGAAAATGAATGCATGGCATGGTTTCAGATGTGTTATGGGTCGTGTAGCATCCATAAGAGAGGTTATTTGCACAAAATTTGCAAAGTCCAAAAGTGTCCATGACCTATAATTTTACTTCATGAGGACAACTTTGAACAAGCATAACTCTTAGCTCAAATTGAATTTGGAGAAGGTTGAACACAATTTGGAAAGCCCTAAACATCTACTTTAAATCATTAGTTTATGTCTTCTTCCGAATCATTTGGGAAATTTGTGAAAAATGAGCCCAAAGTTGGATGAAAACTAGGTTAAAACACTTAGAAAAATTTCTAAGTGTTTATGACCTAAACTTCAAAATTTCCAAAACTTCATAAATGGTTGATCTTTTGAAAAAAGTTCCTTTGTAAGATGTTGTTTTATTTTGCAAGATCTACAACTTTCATGTTGGAAGTTTTTTGAGTTGTGTAGGTGAAATTTTGAGTTCTCACCATGCCTTCAAAAACCCTAATTCCCGACTTTTTGCTCCTTGATGAATTTCTTTGAATTTCTTTGGTCAAATGACTTTGACATCCATATATTGATGATATTGATCTTCGAAAGTCATTTTTTGACCAAAAATCTTAAAAGTCAATGATGATCCCACACAGTTGACTTTTCCTAACAAAGTGAATTTTTGGGCTTTTGTGTAGAAACAAGATCTTTTCCTCAAATGAATGATGTAAATGGATTATATTGAGGTAGTAGAGATTTTTGAATCATGTCTTGAGTTTTGAATTCATGCCCTGATTAAAAGTCAACTATCTTGGTGAATTAGGTCAAAAACCCTAATTGTCGACCAGAGGACAATGATGACTGTAGACTTTGAACTGAGATGTAATGTCCAGTGGATCTTGTCATATGAGTTATTTGAAGATGATTGATGTCTTTGAATGGTTTCCTGGGGCTTTTTAGGGTTTCCCAAATGTGATCCCTGATTTCAGTCCTTGATTAGGCTCAAAACCCTAGTTTGGTGACCTGAGTAAACCTGTACTCAGATGACTGGATGTCTAATCAATCATAGATGAGAAAAATGAAGTCCTTGAGCCCCATGATTGTATTAGGTACTCATCCTTGTATTGATTGATCCTTTGCCTGAGCTTTCTTGTCTTTGAGCATCCTCGATTAGATACCAGATGGAGAAGTAACTGCTCTGGAAACTTGTCTTGACCTGATGAAAAATCCTGAAGATATGCCATCTCAGGGGGGTCAAAAATTAGGGTATGACAGATGCCCCTATTTAAGTTTCTTTTATCTGGAGGGAGAGAGATTGATATCTCGATCTTTCCGGCGTAAAAGAGACTTAAATATCGAGGAATGCCCGAATTTTGGACGCTCCTGAGATGTTGTAGTTGATAAAATCTTTGCATGAC
This sequence comes from Vicia villosa, assembly GCF_029867415.1. Taxonomy (NCBI): domain Eukaryota; kingdom Viridiplantae; phylum Streptophyta; class Magnoliopsida; order Fabales; family Fabaceae; genus Vicia; species Vicia villosa. Next base: position 32,442,777 of record NC_081185.1, on the reverse strand, counting down.
TTGATCCCGTTGTCGCACTTGGCGGGGGATGAGGAGACAAACTCCTGCAGAAATACTTGATGTGGATTCTGGCGAATGGATGGCAGTATAGGATGCGCAATCCATCTTCTTTAACTAAGTGTTGATACTTAGAAAAAGGTAAACAACCTCCCCCTTGTTTCGGATGTCCATATCTCGAAACTGGTCTTAGTTGTGTTTGGACAATATCTCAGATAAAGAGAAAATTTCCAACGGTTTGTTTCCTCATCAAACTTCTTACCAGCACTTGGAGGTAAGATACCATTTGATGGTAATAAAGAAACTTCAAAGGGTTGTTTCCTCATCAAACTTCTCACCAGCACTTGGAGATGAGATACCATTTGACGGTAATAAAGAAACTTCAAAGGGTTGTTTCCTCATCAAACTTCTCACCAGCATTTGGAGGTAAGATACCATTTGATGGTAATAAAGAAACTTCAAAGGGTTGTTTCCTCATCAAACTTCTCACCAGCACTTGGAGATGAGATACCATTTGACGGTAATAAAGAAACTTCAAAGGGTTGTTTCCTCATCAAACTTCTCACCAGCACTTGGAGATGAGATACCATTTGACGGTAATAAAGAAACTTCACCATCTTCCCTTTTGACCTGGCATCTTTGAAAGATTGTCATATGGGCCCGCGCTCTTTTGAGGGGCTAATGACTTTGTTTGAAGGCGGACGAACTGTTTTCGGGGTGAAAACTACCATTCGTCGACTGGTGCCTGGGGAATCAACAAACTGTTTTCCTAAGGGGAAAACTACCATTTATCGACTCTGTGGGGAACTAAACATCCCTGAAACAGACAAACTGTTTGAAGAAACTGCCATTTGTCGATTTCTTGAGTATTTAACAGACAAACTGTCTTTCCTTGGGGAAAGACTACCATTTGTTGACTCCGCTGGGGATCATGAACTATCTTCTGGATGAAGACTACCATTCACTGATTCTGCTGGGGAATCACTTGTCGATCTGCTGGGAGATTCTGAATTTTTCTTTGACAAGAAGTGGCACCTCTTGACCCTGCTGGGGAAATACCAAACCTCTAGGGAATTCCAAAATGCGAAGCAGACTATCTTATCTGAAGAAGACTGTTGAATGTCGCTCTGCAGGAGATTCTCGGCTGAGGAATTCCAAAAGTGAACAAACTATCTCCTTGAGGGAGACTACCATATGTTGACTTGCTTGGTGAGATCCTTGTGTATGAACTGTTGTTTCAAAGGAAAAAGTTTCTCCGGAACTTGCAGGGGAAATTTGAGTTCATGCCTCAATGACTTAGGCATTCACAGGATCAAAGCCTGATTCGGCTATGCAATTATGATGTAATGTATGCATGAATATTATGACAATGATAAAATGTAAAGTGAATGTGAATAGAATTGTCGCGGATGTAAAATCCTAAGATACGACTGAAATTCTTGTGGATCAGAAGATGTCCTCTTCTTGGAGTTCGAACTCTCTTGGGAATATCTGGTTATCAGTTGTCCGCTGTCCGAAATAAGTAATATGAATTGAAGTAAAGATCCGTCATCGGGAGATGTTCGCAAAGCGACCTCATGGGGAAATATTGGTTCCCGGAGTCTCAACCGTTCTCGGAGCAACTGTTTGCATTCTTCCTATTGTTTGTAAACCTTAGAAAGAAGTTTCACCTTTATTTTTGCAAGTAAATTCATTTTTATTTTATGAAAACATTTGTTTCAAGAAAATGACTGTTTAAACTTAAAATGCATTTCAAGAAACTGAATAAGACTAGATTGCAAAGGAAAAGCACAAGGCTCAAATTATTATATATGGAATGGTAATCAGCCAAATGCTTGATTCCATGGAGTATTTTCAAAGTTGGAAATTGGTAATTTTCGGGAAAAGGGCTACGATGAAACGTGACGACCGTTATCTTTCCCTTCCACTCTGAGTTGCGCTGTATTCGTGCTTCGTAGAAGATGACCTACTGTTGATGAACACTCCGCTATGGATTTTGAATGATCAAGTTTGTCCTGAACACAGTTACTTGCCATATATCCCTAACTTTTGCGTAAACTACCCCTTTCGGGTTTTAAGTCTACCGGGATTGATTAATATATATTTTTTATGTCTCTAATTTTTGCCTGAATCGCCCTTTCGGGTTTTCGATTCACCGAGACGCTCTTTTTTGCCTAAGTCGCTCTTTGCGAGTTTTCAACTTAGCGAGCTGTTTTTTTTTTATTTAGGCGAAGTATTTCTTGACTGCGTCGACGTTCACAGGACGGGTGAATTCTTCTCCATCCATAGTCGTGAGTATTAAGGCTCCTCCTGAGAAAGCTCTCTTGACCACGTAGGGGCCGTCATAATTGGGAGTCCATTTCCCTCTCGAATCTGTGAGAAAAGATTGAATCTTTTTGAGTACAAGGTCGCCTTCTTTGATAGTGCGAGGTCGAACCTTTTTGTCGAAAGCTTTCTTCATTCTTTGTTGATATAGCTGACCGTGGCATAAAGCTGTCATGCGTTTTTC